>NW_007361017.1:451302-664389 GCF_000149035.1 Colletotrichum graminicola M1.001 | reverse complement strand
TTAAACCGGGAGTGCTGAGCTTGCGGCCAAGGGGTGGGCAGCAAAAAACGGCAATACAGGCTGAAAACATTCCATTGCCTCGGTGGCGGTTCGGTGTCGGACCCCCCCCCCCCCCCCCCCCCCCCTATTTGCGAATTTTGACAGAAGCAGCAGTGCCAGGTACCCCTTCCCAAGACAGCCCCCCGTCAGCTTCATCGCCAAAATCAATGCCTTGGAATTTCGAGTCTCCGGCCCTTTGGCGGGAGAGAATCGAATAAAAAAAATTGAATGAAAGAAAGAGAAAGATACTAATAATGGAAGAAGCAGAGATTGTGATCGAATGCGCCATTCCATTCCGTCGCTCTCTCGAATGACTCTCTCGCCGTTGCCATCAATCCCATCCCGACTTTCGGAGCAAGCACGGGAGGCTTCCCGCACCGCTCACGAGTCGTGCATCTCGGGGAGGTCCAATGTTCAAGGTACGAATACCGCCAACCGGCCGGACCTGCCTCGACCAGACCAGAAAGACGTCTCAACCTTCTTTGGCGGCAACATCCCGACGTACTCCAAGTCAGTCGCACTTGTCATCAAGTCCCCAAGCCCATAGAAGTCTCACCCCGACATCATCCGAAATCTCGACAACGTCATCAGGTCACCTGGGGGACCTGATCGCTACCCAAACCCCCCCTCCACCTTCCCCCTCTCGGGCGGTAGCCCACGTCTCCGAAGGTCGCTACGTACGGCCCTCTCCCCTCCCTCGTTGTTGGCCGGCGACTGTGATCCTATCTCATCCTACTGACAGCCACACTAGGATCTCTGACAAATCTCACTACAGCAACTGCCATTTGCATTGCATCTCTGGCGGATCGATGGTCGGTCGGTTCCTGCACTGGCTCACTAAAACTACATGCAGTACACTAAGGCAGTGCCGTAGCGAGAAGCCACCGCTCGTGTACAGTGACTGGGAAATTTACTTCATGGCGTCTGGTCCAGCCGTTGCGCTTCAAGCCCACGGTCACTTCCCAAGCCCAGGGGAATAAAAAAGGGCGGCCAAGAGGATTGCCCACTTGAATTACATACTTAACATTTGCCGCATCAACAGTCCCCATTCGTCCGGCGTCAAACCGCGCTTCATTCCTGCTACCTAGGTACTCAGATGAAGGGGAAACCCCCGCTCCTCCTCCCTTAGGGACTCTCTTTCTTATTTGAGACATCTGGGCGCAGTTTGGCAGATGGAGCTGCCAGCGTGACCTAGATGAGGACGCGCCCGCCCCCGTGGTGTCATTCATTACCACGGGCAATCCACGGGCCAGACCGTCCGCCACGACATTTTCACTCGATACGCATGATTCGAAATTGACACCATCCTGGCTTCAACCTCTTGATCATTGGCTAACTACATATCTTGGAGAGAAATGTAGTGCAAATAATCTTTGCTCGTGCAATAGCCTCCGTCATTGGGTAGGCCGCTTTTCGAAGCCTGCCTACAAACCTGACATTACACGTCTCACTCGGCATGAAGATGCCAGTGCATATTTGTCAAGTACCAATGATTGAATTCCTATCTAGAGTCTGCCGCAGCATGACTCCCATCATGTTGACATGCAACCACTTAAGACGCCAGCCGGTAGAAACCCAAATCCCAGAAGAAACACGAATCCCACACCTTAAGCCTCGGAGGCGAAGGCATCGGGGAAGCGCTTCATGTTCTGCTCGAGAGAGCCGTGGTTGGCGAGGAACTGGACGTAGGCACCGTCGACCTTGACGCGGCCAGCAGCCTTCTTCTCGAGGTACTCCTCGCGACGAAGGGGAGTGAAGCCCCAGTTCTTGGAGATGATGATTTTCTGGCGACCAGGGAACTTGTACTGGGAGCGGCGGAGGGCCTCGAGGGCAACGGCCTTGTCTGTAGATTTGTTAGACATCGCATGACAACAAAAGAGACGATTTCGATGGCGAACGTACTGGAGTCACGAGTGCGGATGCTCATGATGATCTGGCCAATGTTGACACGGGCGACAGTGCCGTTGGGCTTACCCCAGGCACCACGCATACCGGTCTGAAGTCTATCGGCACCAGCGCAAGACAACATCTTGTTGATACGGACGACGTGGAAGGGGTGGGCGCGGACGCGGAGGTGGAAGGACTCCTTTCCGGCGGTCTTGACGAAGTACTTGTTGGCGCAAATACGGGCGGCCTCGAGGGCCTCGGAGCTCAACTGCTCATACTCGTTGGAGACCATGTGGATGCAGAGAGGGAAGTCATCGACGGTCGCCTTCTTGCGTCCAAGATCGAAGATACGGATCTTGGGGTCGGGGACACCGCGGTTGAAGCGGGACTTGGGGTACGGCTAAGTAGGAGGCCAAGTCAGCATGATTGTCTCTGGCGCGTGGGAGGGCATTCCCAAGCCCTACGACGTCCTCGCTTTTTCATCTCAAAGATTGCGCATCGTCATCTTCGTATTCGTTGGCCTGGTCCATTATCTGGCCCAGATCCTCCACGTGCCACTCTTTCTTTCTTTCTTTCTTTCTTTCTTTCTTTCCTCCTCTTTCGATGCGCAAAAGTTGTCGTGAAATTTCGGAGGTCATCGGGAGGGGCCTGGGTGTGATGGAGTCGGCTCACCTTGTTCTTGCAGTACCGGTAGCAACGAGCGGGACGACGAGCCATCTTGACGGTATTGGGATCTCACGGGATCACTCGTTACGCTGTTGGTGGTTAGTGGATGGGTGTCAAGTCCGACCGAAATTTGGGCGTCACTCACTTTTGTAAGGGTTGCTACGTTGCGTCAGTCCGAGACGCAGTTTTGATTTCAAAGCACCCGCTGGGTAAGCAAGCGGTGGCCAAATCGGACCCACTCTGGGCTCGCGTAATTGCCGCGTTAGGGTTTCAACGCAAGCCAGACGGGAAGGAATGTGGCTAGCCGATCTGATTGGCTACAGCGGAGCGACTCGGTGCGGGGCAGTGTTCACTTGAGCAAAACGAAACTCTCAAAATTTCACAACTTGACGATTCCTTCCCGTGACTATCGACGACAACCACCGCCCAGCGCCCATCGACCAAACCAACCGCCAAATCCCCCCCCCTCCACCAAAAATCAGTCAAGATGGCCCCCGTCAAGAAGAGCAAGAAGGACCAGTAAGTCACCATCAATGCCTCACAACTGCCGGATTAGCGCTTCCAACTCGGGCTCCTGTGCGGCTCGCGCGACATCTTGGGGTTTTGGTTGTAATATTCCAATACTAACGGCACAAAAAAAGGAACTCCATCAACTCCAAGCTTGCCTTGTAAGTTAAATAACGAACCGCGACATCTTGAGATAGTCATACTAACAACCACCAGGGTCATCAAGTCTGGCAAGGTCATTCTTGGCTACAAGTAACGCACACCGACATTAAATCCCCAATACCGTCAATTAACCAGCCCATAGGTCTACCCTGAAGTCTCTGCGCACCGGCAAGGCCAAGTTAGTCACTCATCGAACCGCGATGCGCAAGAAGACTTTACTAATATTGGTCCTCAGGCTCATTCTCATCGCTGGCAACACCCCCCCTCTGCGCAAGTCCGAACTTGAGTATTACGCCATGCTGGCCAAGACTCCTGTCCATCACTTCAGTGGCACCAACGTAAGTCGCTCCCCAATCGACTGGAGCAAGCGTGTGCCCCACGCTTTGCTACCGGTCTTGTGGGCCACTGGTCCCTTGGTCAACCCAGCGAAGAAGTCTCGGTTTAGACTTCGGAGGGTGAACAATTGCTTACTTATTGAACGAAATAGATTGAGATGGGTACTGCCTGCGGTAAGCTTTTCCGCTGCGGCACCATGGCCATTCTTGATGCTGGTGACTCCGACATCCTCAGCGATCAGGTCGCTTAAGCGGATGAAGCAAGGACTGGCTGGTAACGGCGTTTGGGAACATGGTCAACGAAAAAGGGAAAATGCGATTCGCCATTTGGAATCGCGGCTTGGGATTTGCCGTTATGATACCTTGGTCTTGTCATCGGGGCAAGATTTTATGATGTCCGTAGGCTCTTTGAATCGAAAAGACTCGCCTGTTACCCAGCCATTCAATGGAGCTCCGATTATGTTTGCCCTTCCGTTCTGCCTGGTTCTTTCCGTCTATGCCTACGGTTTGCTGCCTCATAAAGTCCACGTTATTGTCAAGACGTAATTCGGATCGAAGTGTACACATGAAAACTGAATAAAAGATATTATGGGAAGTCGGCCCGCCCATATTAGCAATATCAATAATCCGTCCTTCCTTGTTACTGCAACACTGGTATAGCCACAACTAGGTCAATTTGGAAAGCATGCGTGCCTGGGCAGGGAACCTAACTTGGACAAGGCCGCTGAACGCGGTGGATGCCGTCGGGCTGGTTAATGGCGGCGGGGTCGGCGGTGTGTTGATTGGGTTTTTGGATTCCGGATCAGGAAGGCTGTCACGGGTCTTGCATTGATGGGAACATGAGGATAATTTCGCCGTTCCCACCACAGTGAGTTCTAGCCAGTGTAGCGCAAATTGTCATTCAATGGGCCAAGGGGACACCCTTGGATACAAACCACAAAGACGAGCGGAGCCCACCGATGAGGATATGCTCCGCAATACCTATGCTTGCCGGTCACAGAGCCGATAGACATCTTACGGAGGACTCCTACCCAGTGCATGTTCAAGGCTGGACGGCTTGATGACTCTCCCAAGACGCTGGCAACCAGAAGGCGGTGCAGACATGCATATGCCCAACTAAAAGCAAACAGTGCAAGCCGATCAAGAGCCATTTCTGCTCGCTGATAGCGGTAGTCTACAGTGTGTCAACACATGTTGTAATCATTATCGAGAAGGCCATGCGAGATGTCATTGTACTGGCGTCCAATATTAGACGCTGTGGGGTTTCCGCTTGTTTGTGCAGCAGAAGTTTCCCGCTGTCCCCGCAAGGCACGCCCAGTCCGGACCTGGAGGGGTTGCCACGACAGAAAAAGAAGGTTGCCATTCGTCCCATCTCATCAAAAGGGAAGACAAGGCGAAGACGGCGTGTGGCACCAGCCATCATCTCCCACCACCATCCAACAAAGCTGCGAGCGCTGGGCTTCCGAGAGAGGGAACTGAAACGAGCGCTTGCGGCGGGTTACCTCGGGCTCATCCTACAACAACAGTATCAGCTCAGCAGTGAGAACAGGATCGGTCAAGAATAGGTCATGGCACGTCACATATCTTAGCATACGGTTGTATTTGCAATCTACCACCACACTAGGGCTGGGTGACTGGCCATCAAGAAAATAGGTAGGCTTCTTGTATGACAGGGGGGCGAATCTGTTCGTTCTGCAGTGCCCAAGCGACGCGGGAACCGCTTGGTGGTCCGGGTTGGAATTCGGAGGAGGGAAAAAGCATTGTTCTCGCTCCATTTCCCGTTCTCTGGTTGGCCCGCGTCCTCCGTCATGAGCATTTTAGCGAATTAGACCCCCTGGAGCCGCCCCGAAATATCGGAAATTCACTGCAACCTGTGGACTGGACAACCGACACCGACACACGCACGCGCACAGCACCTGCACGCTGCTACCCTGGTCTCCTCCGAGGATCTAACGGGCCAACGCAAGGGAAGTGAGAGGAGCCACAGAACCTACTTGCCGGGGCTACAGCCGTCCGACACTGACTTAAGCTTGCGAAGCTGCTGCTGCTGCTATTGTTACTGCTGCTGCTGCTGCTGCTGCTGCTGCTGTTGCACACCCTCCCATTCTGCACCGCACTCCTACGCATTTTCTGGGCAGCCCAACGATCGACAACTCTCTGCTGTTCTGTGTTTGTTCCCACACCACCTGTTGTTCCAGGAATAAGCAATCTTACGCACACTCACACACACACACACACACACACACACTCATCTGGTAAGCTAGCCTTTTCTCTCTCTGAAACGGAACATCGTCGCTACATGAATAACTCCCGGCCCTGCACCTCGACCGCCGTCTTTTAATCGCTCGACAACTCCCCGCTTACTTTTTTCAGCTCTCTAGGTTACCCTTAGCTGTGAAGTGCATCAACAACAATCATCGTCACAACAAGGCACCCGCGACAAACATGTCCGCTGCCACCGCAAAGAAACCGCCCGCTGCGGGCGTCGGTCGCGTTTCTTCGACGGATCCCGCAACGTCGCCTTCTGTGTCTCCCGCAAGAACACCTACGCGGTCTTCCACGCCCACCGCTGCTACTGCTACGCGCAGAGCGCCAGCTCGGTCGGGGACACCTGTATCTGCCCGTGCAGCAGCCGTCTCGAGAAGAAATTCCATTATGGGCAACAGCAACAATAACGGCAACACCGAAGCCGAGGAAGCTGTGAGGGCTGAGACCGTCGCGCTGCTGGACGACCTCAAGGAGCGTCTCTCCAAGGCCGAGGTCTCTTCCGATCAGTACAGGAAACAGGTCGAAGTGCTGCAGACGAGACTGGATGACGCTATTAAGGAATCTTCCAAGCTGGAGGAGAAGGTACATGAGGCGGAAGAGCAGATCGAAACGCTGCGAAAGGAGAAGAGGGATGCCGCCAAGAAGATGCGTGAGATGGAGGCTATCTACGAGGCCGAGCGAAGCTCAATGACCAAGGAGAAGGAAGAGATGTCCAACAGAGAGGAGGAGATGCAGACTATCATCCAGAGACTAAAGGATACCCTGTCGCAACGAGCTAACGACGAGGAGGGCCGCCCATCGCGGCAATGTGAGTTTTCGTCAAGCCACGACCGAGAAAGCAAAGACTAACAAGACCAAGCTGCAACATCCTCACCCAACATCGACAACGGCAGCTTTGCTCCCCCTTCTTCCTTGAACCGCAGCGACTCCCGGAACAATTCTAAGATCTTGCTTCAGAAGGACAAGCTGATTGAGTCATTGAGACTCGAACTGGCAGAGGCACAAATCAAGCTGGTGGAGTCCGAGAACCAGGGCGGCGGCAGGTTGCAGGAGGTGGAACGGCTGCTGATGGAAGCTCGCATGGCCAATGCCCGCCTCATGGAAGACAATGAGAGCTACCAACTGCTTCTCCAGGAGAAGACTCTCAACGGCGATTTCTCTAAGAACGATTTTAGCTACATGAGTGCGTCCGCCAACCAGGACGCCCTCAACGCGCTCGAGGGCCGGCCTCGCGGTGCGAGCTTGGCGGACGAGCTGTCCGATGATGCATCTGACCCTGGCAACGATAACGAACATGTCCGCCGCCTTGAGTCAGAGGTCAAGTCTATGAAGGACCAGAACAAAGCGCTTACGCTCTACATCAACAAGATCATTGAGAGACTCCTCCAGCACCAAGATTTCGAACACATTCTGGACACTTCCAGCGAGCCCAAGCCACCAGGCGCCAACACCAACAAGGATCTCCCGCCGCCACCGCCAAAGGAGGGCGCTTCCGGAGCCTCTCTGCTGCAACGAGCGAAGACCATGGCCGCCGGCCCGAACAAGCCTAGACCAAGGCCTATGTCGTACATGCCTTCGGCGCAACCAGCCAACTCGGCGCATACCGATCCGGAGACAGCACCTCGCATCCCTATCGGGAACCTGACCCGTTCCTCTAGCACCCGTCGTGCGCGCCCCATGAGCGAGCAGTTCACTGGCGTCAACTTGGTCAACCAGATGTACAGGGGACCGGACGGCCCCATCTCCCCGCCCCTTGGCTCCCCTCGCACCCCGCGAACTTCGCAGACCTTTATCGGTGGCAACCCCCACGCCGCAGCCCGGGCAACCAGCGGTCAGCAGGCACCGACCGCAGGAAACTTCCCTGGGATGCGCAGCGATACGTCGAGCACGAGCGGTGACTCGAATGGCCTGACCACGCCTCCCTCGCAGTCACCCCCGCGATCCCACCATGAAAAGCAGACCACATTTGCGGGTAACAAGCCCCGTCCTCTGCGTCTGGTACAGGAGAACAACGAAACCAAGCAGGAGAACAACAAGCGATCCAGCTGGATGGGGTGGGCCTCAGGCTGGGGCAAGAAGGACGAATCCCCCACGGCCTCATCCAATGAAGCCATTCCCGAGTAATTAACACACGAATACGCCGTTATGTTGTTTATGACCTACTCTCACGCTATGCAACGTATCGTCTTCTCCTTCTCAGTATCGGATTTTGGCATCATTGGGTAAGGGAAAAAGAAAGATAAGAGAAAAAACAGACGGGATATCCCTCTTATTGTCCCCGCGGCAAGGGCTTTCGTGGGTCTCGACGTCCACTGCTTGGTTTATTTTTCTTTCCTCCCTTTTCCTCCACACGCGGATCTAGGCTGGCATCGTACGTTGGGTTCGGAGGCGCTATGCATCTAATTATGCAGATGTTTACTGTTTACTTCTACTTCCCTTTTCCCGTTGCCACGTTTATTATCATTTTATTATTCGACACACCACATCTATTACTTCCAGGGCTTGCTCTTGGCGGCTGAGGGTGAGGAGGAAGGCAGGTACTGTTGAAGGGTCCTAGAAATGCGAATGAGGAGGTGGTTATTTTGTTACTTTTTTACGCTAGTGCTGATTTTAGTTTCTTTGTCATGATTAATAACATTCTTTAGTGGGTGTTGGATTATGACAATGGGCGCGTCTACTTCCTACGAATGGCTTTGCGGACTGCCGAGTCACCTCGGGCCTGTAACCTGGCTGAAGGCAATGTTGGATAGATATATGAGTAATGCAGAGATGGCTCGACGTTTAATGGTACTCCATTTGCCTCATAAAACTTGATGCGAACTGCACAACTGTCTATTCATCCCCGGGTTTGTGAGCTGCAAATATAACAAGCTCCACAAAGGGCAACAGCTCCCATAGCTAACTATTTGTCTCGACCTTCAGTGAAAGTGGGATCCGCATGACGGCTCTTCCTCTCCCTCTCTCTCACGCAAAAGAGCACGAGCTGGCTACTTAATATTACACACGATGCTCTGTTGCCGGCGGCAATAGCCACCAACAGGAAAGCGCCTCGCCAGTCACAGATGATTACTTCTTCTATTCATTGGATGATTTCCTTTATGTAGGCTTTTTCTACTAGTGGCTGTTGCCGCCGACGAAGCCGTCGAGCTTCTTCTGGTCGTAGACGTCCGCCTCGACCAGCTTTTCCCACTTCTGACGCTCGCTTGTCAGTGCCGTTGCCACACCGGGACAATGGAGATTCGTGAGGCAGACGAGGGGGCGGTCCATCGTTCTCTGCGCGTGGGGAGGGGGGGGCAAACTCACCTTCTCTCCAGAAACCTTGATCAGCGTCGGCAGGTTCGTGACGTTGAACGGCGCTTGTCTCCACGGGTTCTCCTTCGTCCTCCACCTGCGGCCCGGAGTCAGCAACAGCTTGAGGCACCGACATGGCGGGCACCAGCGGTAATCACTTTCCCACACACTCATTTGAGCCCCTCCCCAGAGCGTGTGGCGGAACGAAAGTCGGGAGGGGGGCAGTCTTGGAATAAAAGGAAAGGGAATCCAACTCACTCCTCAGGCAACCCCGCGTAGACGACCCGGACAGTGTGCTCGTTACCGCCAAACTTCTTCTCAATATACGGCTCGGCCGCCGTGCAGTCACCGCACCACGAGCGCCCGTTGCGGTGCGAGGCGTAGACGACGAGGTACGCTGGCTTGGCCTCGCTGGCCTCGGCCTTGAGGGACTCGGCGACGGCCGAAGCAGGCTCCTTGGTGGTAATGATGGGCATTTTATTTTTATTTTTTGGTCAGTCTTGTTGTTGCTGCTGCTGCTGCTGTTGTTGCTGTGAGGAAAGGTAGACTGAATATTTATCGAGCTTGAGAAGAGTCACTTTTGTTCTTTCCTTTCTAGCCTGGCTTAAAGGCAAGTAAGTAGTAAGTAATATTAATTAAGCCTGTCTGACATGACTTGCTGTGGGTAATGCCAATGGCATAATCCATACACTCATTTGCGTTATTTGTGATGACAGCAAAAACATGTCCCGAAGCTTAACCGAGTCTCGGAACGGGTCACCAGCTTTGAACAAAATACTATTTGTGGGATATTCAGCAGGTTGTTTGCGGTGTAGTTACTTACATTACTTATCTATTCCCCCTTCCCCTTTTCTTTCGACATTTGCCCAGGTCGTCAGCCCGGTGATGTTCGCATCAACGAAAGGGGAGGATTTAACGAAAGGCCACCAACCAACTAACATGAATGACGATGGAGCTCCTATCAAGACCAATCAACCAACCGGTAACAAATGATGGGCACCACCAACCAACATGATGAGACATGCTTTCAAAATGGGTTGGTGACCTAGAAGTAAAAAGGATCACGTGGATGACAACTGTGAGATTCGAACTCACGCCTCTTTCGAGACCAGAATGCTCCCTAGTACATAGGGAAGATGCAGGTCTTTGAACGGACCGGTATCTTGAGTCTGGCGCCTTAGACCGCTCGGCCAAGTTGCCCGCTTCTGATCACCCGCATACTCGAGTGGACCAGATGTGGATGCCGGGTTGGGATGCGCTCGAGGCTCAAGGAGCCATTCTCTCTGTGCTTTTCTTCCTCCCTTTGCTGGTGAAACATCGTCCTCTTCTCACCGGAACCGTCCCTCCCGCTTCTCTCCCTCTCCTGGTAATCATACGCCGTTAAGGGAAACCCACAAGTCTTACAACCTCTACACCCTAGTAAGACTAGCTGGTCTTTCTCGAGGGCGCGTAGCAACCACTCAACAAACACTGACGGTGTGTTTGACGGGCTACTCCACAATACGAGGACTACCAAGGACTATACACTCAGGCGAGATAAAGGGTTGCGTTGGGCTTGGCCCTGCTCTGAGCTGGAGGTCTGCTTCAAAGGCGGAAGAGAAAAAGAAGGGGAAAGAAGAATCAAGTAAAACCACCACCCCTCCCCAACCTATCTGGGGCATGTGTTCACATTACGGATACATTACCTGCCCACATATCGCCCATCACCCCTGTCCTTCCTGTTGCAAAGGCGGTCAAGATGTTCTTTGCTAGTCTGGTGGACTCACGGCCTTCTGATAACGGTCGGCTGGCAGGGTTATGCAAGTAAAGGGCAAGGCGGGGCGGATTTCAAGCTATTGTATTATATGCCTGGAAAAACTAGAGGTACAAAACAGATGTGGCGGGAAGCGGTGTCCCCTAGCATTCATTGCTGAATTCTGCCTGCAAAAAATCAAAGTACAATGTGGCCAGGTCCTACGGGGAACGAGACAAGGGGTGCTTGTTTGTCGTCCCAGTGTCCATTCCGTGTCATCCTCCTCCAACCATGTATCCCCCCTTCATGGCTAGCATGTGCTTTATCCACGTCACGACCTTCATCGCCATTATGACTCTGTTGTTAGATTTTCATTTTCTTATTGTCATGCACATCTGTGAGCGGACCTGGCTATTCCTTCGTCTTCCCTTCTCTCCTGTCAGTCGTCAAATTCGTTACAATTACAACAATGTAGTTGCTACTTTTCCCCTTTTCTAATGCAAACCCCCTACAGGCTGTTAAAAGGCGGCGTCAAAGATGGTTCCTAGACCGTGACAAGGAAGTCCCCGCAAAATGAGAAATACACTAAAACCTGTTCCCCCTAGTAAAGAAAAGCCCTGTCCCTAAATGAGTGCGCTGTGCTTCCTGATGTGCTGTGCTGAGTGAGGGAGTGTGGCCCACAAAGGTGGGAATCAGCTGAATGAAAAGAGGAAACAAAAAGCGAACCAGAAGAGTAGTTGCGCAGAAACGCAAGCTCAAAGTAGAGGAACCATCGTGATTGACGACGGTCTCAACATAAGTATATACAGATCGCTTTTATCCGTCTTTGTTCCAAAGCGCTTGTTGCTAAGAAAATACCATCCGACGCCGTTGTTCCTTTGAAATGCTATGCCATGCCATGCACGCTCAATATACAGAACAAGTTGACAAAGAAAATGATTGGATGTGTAGACCGTCAGTACCCTATGGTTCAAGACCTGGTACCTCTCCAGGCAAAGTTGTGTTTGGTCGAAGTGATGGGTCGTTGGCAGAATTAGGCTTGACCGTTGTTCTTCCGGATATTGGTGCACTTCTTACCCGCTGGCTCAAAGGCAGAGAGTAGCGAACGACACCTTTGATAATCAAGTCGAACTCATCTTGAATGATTCGACCCCAACGCTCGGAGCCTCCGGCAGAATGGTTGCCAGGGAGATGAAGCCTCATCGTACCCGTTGATGCCGAGACACCTTTGTTAAAGAAGGATCCTTCAAAAGACAGCGGGCTGTCAAACTCCGTAATAGTACCCAGACGCATGTTTGGCGCAGTATCGTCGTCTGGCGGGTCATCAGGGGGATCGTCCCGGATATGCATCTCCGGGTCATCCAGATCGCCCTTGTTTCTACCATGCGGTCGCCTCCACCAGTCAGAGTCTGTTCCTGCACGAGGCGACTTGGCAAATATCTCCAGATTTGCCTGATCGATTGACACCACCACGATATTTGGGTTGTGAGCCTTGACCGTCATGTCAAACATGAGTTCTGGATCACTAGTCAAGACGTTCTTGATGGAAACAAGCTGGATGTCCGTGAGCGGCTGCGACGTGGCGAACATAAAGCCAATGGCGCCGGTAATGACGAGCAGTAGCATCATTGTCACCACCAAACAAGCGGCGAACCGATTCAAATAAGATGGCTGTTGCCTGTATGCCTGTGATTCCAGGTTTCGCAAATTTGTGGGCTGGCGCCGGCTTCTTCGCGCAGACCGAACTGTTGACGATATCAAGGGAGTGCGCTCGTCATCAGCTCCCGTAGTAGTGGTGTCGTCAGCATCATAACGAGCCATCTGGATCGATGATCGCTTTCCGAGGGCATGCGGACCACCTCTAGAGGAACTGGCGACTCTAGGGCTTGGAGGACCAGAAGAGTGCCTTGAGGTGTTCCCAGATAGCTTTGATCGTGCAGCATTGGGGAATAGCGATTCGTTGTCGAAGAGAGAAGGATGCGAATTACCAGGTTGTCGTCCCCACCGTCCAAAATGATTGTGGTGGTGGTGCCTAGTGGTGCCCCTGCCCGAGCCAGGTCCAACACTCCTGCCACTGCCTTTCCCATCTTCATCGGTACCAAGACTTTCGGGTCCGTTGCCATTGAACGTATTGACAAACTTCATGCTCTTCTTTAGCCCGGCTGCAGCAGCGCCGCCCTGCAGAGCTTCATGGATCGAGCGCATACCCATGCCGCCGGGTCGATCGGCTTGGCTTACCATCGAAGTCGCGCTGGGAGTTCGGGAATGAAACCGGCGTCTATCTCCCACATCAGGAGGGTTAGAATCGTATACGAACGTTTCTTCCGAGTCTGACGTATTCGCCTCGTCAACTGCGCTGGCCACTTTAGCCTCAAAGATATCTGCTTTGGAGGATGCTAAATAACGCCTCGTTAGTGAGTTTCCGACAAAGGGAGTTTCCCTTCTTCATTCTGTGACGGGCGAACCCCAAACAAACACCCCGTAGTGAGATCCGGGTCGTATGATCCTGCCGCGGGGTCACAAGCAGCTGCCTTCTCCGGTCTGAAAGTACATTTTGGTCGGCCAAAGAACATCAGTTGCAACAGACACCAGTCGTGGGGTTCGCAGGATGTGCATAACTGAAAGAAATGTGTGGAAATAAATGTGTCATCTTACCGTTGCTAGAGTTGACGGTCGGTTGCTTCCGACTAGTCCTCTTCTTCTCCTTTTTGGGTCGGATCGTCTCGGTGCTCGGCTTCGCCTTCAACGTACCGCCGCCAGCTTCTAATTTAGAAGCGGGCGCTAGTGCTACCTGGGGGATGGAAGACACTGTTTCCGTCTCGACTATGAGGGAGGATCCTTCCCCCGCCGCCTTGCCCTTTCCTTGCTTGTTCGACAGCATGCTAGGCTGTCGCGTCACATTTGGTGCTGGGGCTGAGCTCTGGGACCGCCCTTTGAGCGTTCCATTGTCGCCCGTCTCGGCGGCTTGGAGAGGACCCCTGCTCCGTCGAATTGTCTGGTTTGCGTCTGCGTGGAGGTTGTCGGCGCTGGCAGCTGCCTCTTGGGCCAGCTTCTCATTGACCTTTTCCAACGTGGAATCCATCTGTCCCGGCGAGTTCGGCAAGCTCACTTCCTGCACTGTTTCTAAAGCTGAACCGTTTGCAGTAACTGGGGTTCTCACGCCGGAGGGGAGTTGTGAATCGTCGGTCTCGCTCCCGGACATGGAAGGAAGGGGATCGGGTTGGGGAGAAGGAGAGGCCCTCGTAAGGTTTATTCTCGGTGTATCTTGCTCACTTCGACGCGGCGCGGGCGGGTTTTGAGGCTTGTTGAGCTGAGGAGGGGGGGAGCGCAAGCGAGGCGACACTGGCCAGCGAGGGCTGTCTCTCGTTTGGGTTACCTCAATGCTGAGAGGCACCTTTTGGGGGTTGATGGATTTAAGAAAAGATTCTTGCGAGTTCGGGAGGAGGGTAGGAGTGGTAGCAGCGGAAAGAACTCTCGACGAAGCCGGTGGACCCGGTATGCTACTGCTGGACCTGGGCGTGCGGACTGCGGTTAAGTCCTGCTGGCTGCTTTTGCGCGACCTCAGTCCAGGGGTGGATGACGACTTGGGCGCGATGGTGGGCCTTGAAGGCTGTCGCGAGGGCGAAGTATCGCGGGAGTTGTGTGGTGATGGCGTTAAGGATGTGGTGGCCGAGGATTCTTTGGAGTGCGACTGGGGTTCGGTGGTAGTGGTAATATGAGAGGGAGGAGCAACGACTGTCCTTGCGTTTTCTAATTGTGACTGGCTTGCGTCAGAGGACCCGTTGGCGGTGCTGGATGTCTTTTCCATGGTCGAGGATTTTCAAGTGAGACAGCAAAGGGAATGGAGCCTCGCCCAGTCCTCATACCAATCGAATTGTGGGTGGGTATTGTTAACTCGGGAGCCGGCAGTCGTTATTCGGAACCAGGCCTATCATGATGTTTGACAATGCGACGTGGGAAGCGATGGAATTTTGGTTGGAAGGCGGCGGTCCCGTTGGGGTATCTGTGAGCGTCGTCCCGGGGGGGGGGGGGGGGGGGTTTGTGCTGCTCGGGACGGGGTTGAGGCAAGACGAATGCGCCGTCGTGTCTAGGTTTCGCAGTCGATGAGTTGCTAAGCTACCGTGTATCTGTTTAACAGGAACACAGTAGTGAGAGTGAGTGTCGGAACAGTATCTGGTAAAAGAATATGGATTTGGCAGCGAGGCGTAAGAAGCTCGAAATGAGAGAATTGATGAAGAAATCGAAAATGATGGTGTAAGTTGAGCGGGAGTGGGAGTGTGTGGTGTGTGGCCGATGTAAGGACGAAGACCAAGACAACTGAGGTTGGTAGGGGCAGGTGGTGGTAGTAGTTGTGGAAGAACAGATGGGAATGAGGTCAGTAAGTCAGTAAGGCGCGCAGTCAGTAAAAAGCCAAAAAGGAAAAAAAAATGCTGGGTGCGCTGGCACTGGCGGATGCTGGTGCTGGTGACGGGAGGTACTTTGTTGGTGCTCCTGTTGGCAACTGGGCGTTGGTGAGTGGCGGTGCGTGCTGGGGTGGACCGATTGGCAGGGAGCGGGTTCTACAGCACGTAGTGTGTGACGCGCCCACTTCGGACCTGCCCAGCTGGCGAGTCTCAAGAGACCTCACTCAGCAGCTCCAAAAGTAGAAGCACCTGCCGGAAAGCAGTGCCTTGGTTGCAAGGGAAGAGGCAAGGTACATTGTCTTAGGTAGTCGGCTACCTACCGGTACGTACTCTCAAGTATCTTGCCATCTTATGAGACCCTTGCGCTCCACGGTTACTATGGGAGCAGTCGGTGGTCATCAACAAGAAAGGTACCAAGCTACACGGAAGACAACTTTGTATGAAGTACACTTCTGCTGATGTGTGCCTCAGTGCCCCAGTGCCTCATCCTCCACAGACGATGCACAGATGCTTCCGCTGCCGTCACTGACTCCCAAAGGTGACGAGGAGGGCGGGTTTTCCCTGCTAGTACAGAGTAGATTGTAGGCATTTCTGAGATACCCGATTTGTTTTGACACGAACCGCACGCTTCCATCAACCCTATTTTGCTTATCTAAGTTCTGTGCTGCCTTGCCATGTCTCGCTGGCCTGACATGCGTACCTAGTGTAAGCGACGCGAGCTGTTCAGAGTACAGTCCGCATCCGTTCATCATCGACACCTCATTGAGCATACCTTGGGCCGTCCGACCAACCACGAGGCAGGGTACCTTTGAAAGGAACAACATGGATGGGAAGCAAACGAAACCTCTGACAGGCCCGGAGCGAAGCTTCCCTCTTCCCCTGGATTCTGCGGACAATCCGACAAAGGATGGACACCTACGAAGAACAGAAGCCGGAAGAGAGGCATAAAGACGAAAGCAAGCTTAGCGAGTAAGGTGCCAACAAGACAAGCAATGACCAAGAAGCCTAGATTATTCAGTCGGTTTGTAAATTTAGAAGAAGGAAAAAGTTTAAAAAGCATGCGTGTATGCTATACAGACCACATTACCGACTCATTGAGGCTTCAAAGAGTTTCTCGGAGAAGGTTCTCGGAGAGAAAAAGGGCGTTTTCTGGTGCCTCCGTCCTGAGTCTTTCCCCGTAATGAGGTAGCTTATTTGCAGGCCACATCGTCCCTCACACCTTTTGTTCCTCGCGCCCCTCGTCCCTTGTTTTGCACAATTTTTCTCTTGCTTCCCAGGCTCTATCCTTGCATAAAATTGTTTCCGCTCAACTTCGGCGCCTCACTAGGGGCAGCATGGAAGAGACATGAACAGGTCTGGGCCTGAGAGCTCGGTGCTCAAGGCACCGCGGAAGCGCTCCTTACAATCCGCTGCAATCAGAAGCTCTGTTCCAGGACCCATCAGAACAAGTCAGCAGCGAAGCTTTCCCCCCTCTCACCCGATTCTGCCTTTTCAGTCATGCGCAGGTGGGAAGATGGCAGGGTACCTAACTGATTGCGTTTTACCGGATAGATGGGTAAACCATCACGGGTGACGGCAAGCCTCCCCTCTCCGCTAAGCAAAATAAAACCGGAGCTTTGGAAGAGTGGGCGACGCGGCGCGGACGGATTCCTTCAACAGCCAACGCGAAGGGGGAAAATGGATCCGACTTCCTGCAGGTCCCGGCATAGCGTCACAGAGGACAAAAGGCGGAGGGCTCGGCGAAGGGGGTACTCCGTAGAGGGAGGACAAACTGCAGGAGATGAGTAAGGAGAGGCGGCACCCCGTCGACCATTTCGCAAGGCCAGTCGCACTGCCAGGTACAATGTCAACACCAGCTATCCAGCCAGCCAGCCAGCCAGCCACGGAGGAGTTGGTAACTGTGGTGTTTCCGGGCCACCACCTACCAACGCACAGTACTTGGTACCTTTTCTCCCGCTAGACAAGGTCTCCTCAGGCGGGGGAGGAGTCCCGTTTTCCTAGAAGGTACGAGCGAGGTACGAGTATACAAGTATGTACAGGGGTCCCCTGGGAGGCACGTGCATCAGCAGAGGTAATATTTCACCCTTACTCTCTGCCTTAGCCTTAACTCCTCGCTGCGATGTAGGTACCTAGGTATGTACACGTATCCGCACATGTGTTTGCTTTGAGCCGACTGATCGATCGAAAGAAGGGAAAAAAAGAAAGAAAGACAGAAAAAGATCCATGGCCGGCAAATCCCCTGAAACCACTACGGGATGCCTCAGACCGCAACTTCCCTCCCGGATGCTTTTCGCCAGGATGATTCGTCCTCGTTGGGCTGCGGATGAGAGTGGAGGATGAACGCAGCCCACGCCCAAATTCCAGCATCTGGAATTTTTCTGGATGCAACTTTCATGGTGGCTCCCCTTGATCCCGGCACCGGGCAAGGCAAGGCAAGGCAAGGCAAAACCAGGACACACGTCGCAGCTGATTCCCATCCAGGAGCCCACTCAGCTTTCTTTTTCCTTGTCTTTTCTTGTTGCCTTTTTTTTTCTGTTGCACCGACAGCTGTCACCTAGGTGGTTTAGTTACCCCGCCGCCCATCACCGCTGTTTGAGTTCGGATTTCTGGAACCTCGGGAAGCTGCTCTTCTACTGAGCTCACCCCCGTCCTCTTTCCCCTGTGAAGGAATCAGGGTTCAAATGAACGCTCCTCGCCGCTGACACCGGCAGCACTGCCAGTCGTCTCTCGAAACACTTGGTTTCTCGGTTCTTCCATCTTCGCTGATAAGAGTGCTGCTATGGACGTGATTGTTAAGGCCAAGGGTAATCAGGCGTTCTAGCTAGGAACCGGAACCGGAACATGACTGGAACCTGCATTCTGGTGCATCTTCTGCCTCAAGCTCTGCTATTTTCAAATTTCGGATGCATGGCACGAAATGGGATTCAGGGGACCATGGAGGCCTTCTTTGATTGCCGCCATCTCGCTACCCCAATAGCTGCCCAACCTGACAAGAATTTCAATGAAAACTCATCTCTTGGGCGACAGCCACAGGACCAGTTGCAAATGGTTCTAACGTGCTATTGTCATTGTCGGTTGTCTGGATGAGCGCAACACCGGTACTTACTCGTGTTTCGCACACTCACGTCAGGCACTACGTCGGCGCCAGACTGGCGCCGAACAAATATTGAAGTTTACGCATGCCTCTGAAGACTCAATCTGGTCCACTCGGACACAGCTTATACACCTCTGCCATTATGAGAAATAATGGATCGTGGTGCCCGCCGCGACCGGATGCTTGACCCTCTAACGGTCGTGCTGATGCCCCGTCTTGTTAAGACCTCATCCATATTGGAAGACTCTGATGACTCTTATTCTGGACCCTATCGTTGGCACTGTTTGCTTCATTTGGCCCTGTCGCTTGCTGCCAACAATACGGATACCAGCCCCTGCCTTTCACGCAAGCAACTGCAAGTTTGCTAACCTAGACAGCGATACAACTCTGGACAGCAGTCTTACTGAGCCTCTCACAAGCGGCCAAGTGGACGATGTGGCAGGCACGCGACTGGCTGCATCCCCATATGCAGCCAACCTTAGGCCGTCATTAGGGGCCATCATCTTGGGTTCCAGGAAATCCAAGACTGGCCCCCGCCGCCAAAACGAGAAAGACACCAGCTTCCAGACCGAACTTCGCAGCGAACCCACCTACCACGAGGCAACTACATGCGCTTCTCGTACGCTATCCAAATGGCACCACCCCTAGGCGTTGGAGGTTAACTACGGCGCACGATTGGCCGTCGTTTGCCTCCCCTTGGATCTCTCCATCTCAGGGTAGGGCAGGATGAGCGTCCCAGAGGGCGCATCGGCGCGCTACCCAGACGCCGAGGCGTCTCTGTCTGCCTGTTCACTCAACTCTTCGCAGCCATGGATCTATTAGGGCAGAATGCGGGCTTTCCAGGCAAGCCCGTATGTACAAATACTTCACGGAGCACTCCCCATTGACGCCTAACCCCATTGGCCCTAGTCATCCACCCACCTTGACCCCTGTACACGATGGCCCCCACAGAGTGACAAGTTCCCCTGTTGTTTGCCCAGACCGAGGTCCTCACCGGCCGTTCTGACTGCTGAAGCACCGAAACCCGACGAACCGCTGATCTGGCTGCTGATGCTGTGTGACGGAATCTACTGAGCATACGCCGACGGCTCCTCCCTTGGATTTGCGCCGCTTTCTAATCGAAGAAACCTCTCCTCCCTCTATAGCGTATGGCACTGGAGCATGCTCCTCATGGCTCGGTCAGGTGTACAGAAAGACAAGTATTGAAGTACGTCCTACCATTTGGTGACTAGGCATTCAGTGCCCAAACATGGCACTGGAAAGATCTGTAGGAAGTACTCATACTCTTGTGAGATGATGCCGAGGTGGTGAGCACCTTCTCAACGGTAATCCCCGGCCGATCCTCTGACCAGCCGTGGTCCCAAAGAAACAAGAAGGAAAACGAGGCGCTGTCAGACGAGAAAAACCCTATGTCTGCCTTGTGCCTCGCTTGCCTTCCCACCATGTACAACTATGTCCCCCCCCCTCACCCACCGAGAGACATCGTTCGTTAAACTCCCACGCCCGTACCGTTCCGCAACAGCGCGTGATATGAAATGACCGCAGAGTCTTTGCATCTACTGGTGGACGACCCCCGCGTGTCAGCGCCGCTTGCTGGGCGTTGATCATCTGCGCAGGAACCCGGAAGTCTATAGGTTGGGACAACCCAGGATAACAAGGGAGAGGCGTGCGCCATGACGTGCCACACTTCTCTCGGGTAGCATTTGGGCACTCGGCAGGCAGACGAGGCCGGAGAGAACATGACATCCAACCCGCCAGACCGTTGACAGTCGAACCCGCCGTCCCGGAATTGCGGGCGCCTGTCAGATGGGACGGGCCTCGATTGTCTAGTCGCGATGCGCTGGCGGGACGAACTTCTCGCGGGAAAGGCAAACCCCCTCTATCTGCTTACACAGGTGGCCCCGGAGCTGTTGGTTGGCTCGCCTGAATGTAAGGCGCCGCAAAGTGTATGTGTTTGTCAAGTCCAACTCGATGTTCCCAGGAACTGCATGCACCGAGCCACGCGCTACCCGGTTCTTGCTCGGACACCAACCACACTTGATTTCCTCCACGACGGGGCAGTGTGCATGCGCAAGTAAAGGTCTTGCCCCAGCAGGAAAAGGACATAGTGCCAGACTGCTGGCTTCTCCCATCGGCCCAATTCGGATTGTAGAAGCGAACGACATGATCGGGAAGGCAAGCCTTCGATTCGTGTAAAGCAATGACCGTTTCGAGCCTTGACCGTTCAAACCTACTGTTATCTCAACCTGGGGCGTTCTTTTACTTACCATCTTTACTCTATCTCTTCTTTACATATATATATTTATACACATATATACGTGTGTGTTTATTTTCAGCTATTCGCTCGCGCTTACATGAGAAAACAGTGTATGTGCCACGGCTAGGCGCCTGTCGATTACGGCCTGATATTATGACTGCATCAACTTCTGGCGCGCGGCGGTGTTCTGCCCTCACTGAAGGAATAGACGAGGCTTAGACCTGTAGACACCCGCCTAGGGAAAATGTTGCTTTCAATGAGTGCTTGTCATTTCGATCTAGGGAGCGATGGAGTCTCTGCTGAAATCCCAAGCCCTAGACTTGGGCTGCGGACGCGCAATCTTGCCATATTGCGCCGGGTGATCGCTCAAGTATCGGTAAGGGAGAAACGGTTTGACGATATTCTGTCTCAAGCATGGGCATGAAAGAAGGCTCGACTCGGATCAAGTTGAGACGGACGAGAGCATCTTGTTATTCCCTGAGACGATTGAGCTCCGCCTCATCATGTACAAAGACATTGCAGTGGAGCACTGGTCCTGGAAGAACATGAGCCTGAAGGGAATCAAAGTTAACCGTAGCGCATATTTTCTCAATGTAAAGTTAAACCATGGATCATCATTTTATATTCGCCACCTGATACCTCTCTCCCTTTTGTCTAATGTTATTTTGTACGCCCGAACGCCAGGCCATGATGTGCCGTCCAATATAAATCACCTATCCTCTCCATGAATTTGCTCACTTAAGCAAAGTGAATGCCCTCCGAGTTGAGGGCGGACAGCAGCTTCAAAAAGTCCGTCTCGTCACACAAGCGTGCGCGCTTCTCCAGCAGGCCAGTGCTCTCAAGCGCGCGTTCAATCTTGCTCCGCACAAGCGCGGCAACCTTTGTCTTCTTGCGCTTGCTCTTGGTCTTCTCGGGCGCCTTGCTGGCGGCGGCACCGAGCTCCTTGAAAAACTCGGGCGTGTCGTCAACCATGGGCTCAACATCGTCATCGTCTGCGCCAGCGTCCGCGTCGTCGTCCATCTCCATAGCCTCGTCTTCATCGTCTTCGACAAGGGTGTCATCAAGCGGCACGTTGTTCATAGCTGCCCATGTGCGGTAGTTCTGTAGGGTTATGAGCTTTTTGATTTCTCATCTTGTAGGTGATTTCGGGCGTACCTTCTCGAGCATTTGAAGGACTTCCTTTGTGCCAAGCCAGCTGGTTTGTAAATCAGCATGGGTTCATTTCCCAGAGGTTGAAAACGCCTTACCTCGCTCTCATAGTTCTGTTCTTGCGGTTGAAGCACTGATATCAAGGATTAGCAACAAACACTCATATGTGCCTGCCAAGTACGTACAATGCGAAGAAGGCCGTCAAATTCTTCGAAGGCGATGGTAGGACGCTCGGCGCCCTGCTTCGGCACAATACGTACAACGCAAGAATCGACTTGTGGCGGTGGTCTAAAGTTGGCCTTGGAAACCTTCATCTGTCGGGGCGTCAGTGAGCATAATCGGGTGTAATTAGGTCTGCCCGCTACTGACCACGTTGGAGCACGTAGCCCAGAAGTTAGCGTTGACACTCAATCTGCCGTAGAGCTTGTCTCCGGGTTTGGCCACAAGTCGTTGGCCGAATTCGAGCTGGAACATGAGAATCGCTTGCCGCGGCGGCTTTGGCATGGCGAGCATCTTGAACACAAGGGGCGAGGAAATCTAACGACGCGTAAGCACTGTGACCCCCCTAAAGAGACTTTCGAATACCTGCCTGATAAGGAGTGTTCGAAATGAGCACATCGAAAGGAACCCAATCCACCTGAAATAAACCATTAGTGAAACCAAATCACGACAAGCTGGACCTCCAAGCACATATGCAACACATAACCACAGTGCTCGCGAAACCCGATCTTAGGACCTAGGACAGAACTGACCTTGATGGCGTCTCCAAGCATAACTTCGAGCTTTCGCTGTTCGGGGGTTCCTTGCACACGCTGTATACTCCGTCAGCCTTTTCCAATCCACCTGGCTGCGTGGCCTCCAACCTTTGTGACTTCGGCTGCCATTCGGGGGTCAAACTCGATTGCTATAAGCTTCTTTGACTTTTCCAATATCCGCACCGTCAGGTTGCCAGTCCCGGGACCAATTTCCAGAACAGTATCCGTGGGCTTGAGCTCGGCTTTCTATATGGATATGTTTAGCATGCGCTTCGTCGTTGACAGGAGCTGTCTGGGCGTACATGTACGATCGCGTCCGCCACGCCGGGGTTCTTCAAAATATGCTGACCGACATTTGTCTACGTAGTTGTTAGAAGCCATGCATGAACATCAATGCAGCCGACATACGTTGAACTTGAACACGTTGTTGGTCTTTTGGGAGGGTCGAGAGTAAGGACCCGACGATGAGGAGGCGGCATTCCGCTTTGGGGCTTTGGCTTTTCCCATAGTATAGACTGCTGTGAAAGTTATTTCTTTGCGGCAATGAGAAATGGGAAACGTAGGCAAGCTGATAAGGGATCTGCAACAAGTTTTCAGAGTAGTGTATCGACAGCAAATCCCACAAACCAACGATGTAGAAGTCTGCGGTGAAGATGGAGGGGCAGCCTTTTGGAAAATTTAGTGGGTCATATCCACCAAAAGACAGTGGCGCAGGGATTCCGCAGCTTAAAAACTTTGGTACCACTTCAGCCTTGCGCAACTGGCAGCTCTGGAGCTGCCGCTCACACGATCTCCTTACCTTCCCTATAACACTCCCAGGCGGTGCGCATTCTTTCATTCTTACCGCCTCTACGACGAAAGAGCTGCGCACTCGAAGCGATGTCTGGAAGACGCGACTTTTTGAGCCAGCCGGCGCCAGAGAACTATGTTGCCGGTCTTGGTCGAGGTGCCACTGGCTTCACGACGCGATCCGATTTGGGCCCTGCACGTGAAGGACCAACCGAAGACCAGATCAAAGAAGCCGTCGCAAAGCGTGCCGCGCAACTGGGACTGGGAACCGACGGAAAGAAGGCAGACGAAAATGATAATGACGACGACGACCGCTTCAAAGATCCCGACAACGAGGTTGGCCTGTTCGCCGGCGGCGTATATGACAAAGACGACGAGGAGGCCGACAGGATATGGAAGGAGGTAGACGAGAAGATGGCAAGGAGGCGACAAAAACAACGAGAAGCACGCGAAAAGGCCGAACAGGAGGAATACGAGCGGAAGAACCCCAAGATCCAGCAACAATTCGCCGACCTCAAGCGAGCGCTATCAACAGTCACAGATGACGAATGGGCAAACCTCCCCGAGGTTGGAGATTTGACAGGAAAGAACCGCAGAAGCAAACAGAACCTGCGGCAACGTTTCTACGCGGTTCCCGACAGCGTCCTCGCCGCCGCGAGAGACTCGTCCGAACTAGGTACCACCGTTGCAGAGGATGGCACCGCATCAAGCGCCGACGCAGCGGATGGCACCATGACGAATTTCGCAAAGATTGGTGCCGCAAGGGACAAAGTTCTGAAGTCAAGACTTGAACAAGCCTCCCTGGATGGCACTGAGTCGGTCGCTGGCAGCGCATCAACCATCGATCCCAAGGGCTATATTACCAGTTTGAACAAGAGCGTTCTCAGCGAGTCGCAAGCTCAGGTTGGTGATATCAACCGTGTACGTGAACTTTTGACGTCGGTCATCAAGACCAACCCGAGTAACGCACCTGGTTGGATTGCTGCAGCGCGACTGGAGGAGCTGGCAGGCAAGACGGTTGCAGCGCGCAACGTAATAGCACGAGGATGTACACACTGCCCTAAAAGCGAAGACGTCTGGCTGGAAAACATTCGACTCAACGAGGGCAAAAATGCCAAGATCATTGCTGCGGAAGCTATCAAGAAGAACGACCGGTCCGTACGCCTTTGGGTCGAGGCGATGAGGCTGGAAAACGAGCCCAGGGCGAAGAAGAGAGTCATCAGACTTGCCCTAGACCATATCCCCGAATCCGAGGCTCTCTGGAAAGAAGCGGTCAACCTTGAAGAAGATCCGGAAGATGCTCGGCTGCTGCTGGCCAAGGCAACCGAGCTTATACCCCTATCCGTTGATCTATGGTTGGCTTTGGCAAGACTGGAAAGCCCCGAAAACGCCCAAAAGGTTCTCAACAGGGCACGCAAAGCGGTTCCTACTTCTCACGAAATTTGGATCGCCGCCGCTCGTTTGCAGGAACAGCTGGGTGAGGGCACCAAGGTGAACGTCATGAAGCGTGCCGTTGCGGTTCTCGTCAAGGAATCCGCTATGCCAAAGCGCGAGGAATGGATTGCAGAAGCTGAGAAGTGCGAGGAGGAGGGCGCCGTCATCACATGTGGAAACATCATCAGAGAAACTTTGGGCTACGGTCTGGACGAAGACGATGATCGCAAGGATACTTGGATGGAGGACGCAAAGAGCAGTATCAACCGCGGCATGTACGAGACGGCGCGTGCTATCTACTCGTACGCGCTGCGTGTTTTTGTCAACAGCAGGACGTTGTGGATGGCAGCCGCCGATTTGGAGAGAAACCATGGAACAAAGGAATCCCTTGCTCAGGTGTTGGAAAAGGCTGTCGAAGCATGCCCCAAGAGCGAAGTGCTATGGATGATGCTAGCCAAGGAGAAGTGGCAAGCCGGCGAAGTCGACAATGCCAGATTGGTACTCGCCAGGGCTTTCAAATCAAATCCGGACAATGAAGATATCTGGCTCGCCGCGGTCAAGCTCGAAGCCGAGAACGGAGAAACCGAGCGCGCTCGCAAATTGCTGGAGGAAGCCCGAGACCAAGCCCCGACGGATCGTGTGTGGATGAAAAGTGTAGTATTCGAGAGAGTACTGGGCAACGGCGACGCAGCATTAGATCTTGTCCAGCAGGCTCTGCAGTACTTCCCAGCCACCGCCAAGTTGTGGATGCTCAAGGGACAAATTTACGAAGATCTTGGGAAGGTCGGCCAGGCACGGGAGGCATACAGCACAGGCGTCAAGGCGGTACCCAAGTCCGTTCCCCTGTGGCTTCTTTATTCTCGCCTTGAGGAGAAGGCCGGGCTGGTCGTCAAGGCTCGCAGTGTTCTCGACCGAGCTCGCCTAGCTGTTCCCAAATCACCAGAGCTCTGGTGCGAGTCTGTCCGCATCGAGCGGCGTGCGGGTAACGTCAACCAGGCCAAGTCACTGATGGCCAAGGCACTCCAAGAGGTACCTAAAAGCGGTCTCCTTTGGAGTGAGCAGATTTGGCACTTGGAGCCACGAACCCAACGAAAGCCGCGGTCATTGGAGGCCATCAAAAAGGTGGACAACGACCCTATACTCTTTGTGGCTGTGGCTCGCATCTTCTGGGGCGAACGTAAGCTTGAGAAAGCCCAGAACTGGTTCGAAAAGGCGCTGGTGCTGGACAGCGACAACGGCGACACCTGGGCTTGGTATTACAGGTTCCTGCTCCAGCATGGTACAGACGTAAGTTAATGATTTACCAAGCTCGAGCCTCCTCTTCATGTACTAACTGGGTCTCAGGAGAAACGAGCGGATGTAATCAATAAGTGTGTCTTGAACGAGCCCCGCCATGGCGAATACTGGCAGGCGATCGCCAAACAGCCCGTCAACGCCAGGAAAGGCACGGAAGAAGTCCTAGAAATGGTGGCAGATGCGTTGGAGAAATGAAATTATGTAAAACGTATGTGTATCAACATAGGTTTGACGCGTCGGGAATAGAGGAAAGTTGGTCATCACATCACATCACCGGGCGCAAACAAAGGGATACCATTGGGAAGGAAGCCGGTTGACTGCTTCCAACGAAATTGAGTCAAATGTGTTAAATTTGGTTTGTGTCACGAAAGACGCCTGACCCTGGGCTAAGAAATAAGGACGAAAACCGCAACCGATGCCCCGATATCATGATGCACCCGTATAACAGAATTTAGAAAGGGGAGAGGGCAAAAAAAAGTCGAGAAACCGTTATATTCCGGCACCCTTATTTTCCGCCGAACCAGCTGGAGATGCCGCTCTTGGCCTTGGCGGCTTCATCCTCCACCTTTTTGTCAAAAGCATCAACCTTCTTCAGGGCCTCGGCCTTTGCATCCTTGGCATATGCTTCAACGTTGCTCTTGGTCGCGGAGAACTTCTTGTCGGCCTGGGCAACCTACAGGAGTAATCAGTCGGCCAGCCCAGTTGAATCCTACCCAACATTTGATAGAGTAACGAGTGCGGGGAAACGTACAGCAGAGTCGAGCTTTGCGCCAGCCTCATCAAGCTTCGCACCAACCTGAGCGCCCTTGTTCTGGGCGTCGGGGGTGCGACCGCCGGGAAGGTGCGACTTGACCTCGGCGGAAGCCTTGTGAACGTCGCCTGTTGACGGATTGATTAGAAACCTGATTTGTGGCGGGGGGATAATGAGTGAGGAGGACGTACTCTCAAACTTGGCCTCGGCGGCCTTGGGGTTACCGCCAGCACTGTAGAGGTAGTAGCCGACACCACCGGCGGCGGTGAGGCCGAGATAGAGGGGAGCCTTAGACTTGGACATGTCGATTGTTTCGATAGGTCTGTATAGAGATGTGATGGGCTGTTTCTGGGTTGATCCGAGCTGTAGGTTTATGGTCGAGATGGAGTGCTTTGGCTGATTGAAGCGAGAGAGAGGAAGAGAGCAAGATTGGGCTCGTCACGAAGGATGGCGCGATCTATTAGTACTACCGAATCACGGGCGCTACAAGTTCTTGTCTCATTCTGCGCGGCTACGTCCTTTTCCCACTCCTTGGTGACCAGTGAGCGACCTTAGCTGACCTGCCTTCGGCTATCAGGTAGGAGCTAGGTATGGGAGCTCATGGTTGACGTGAAGGGATGAAGGATACATGACGTAGAGCGGCATAAATGCGGGGAATGGTAGGTAGCTTGCCCCCAACCGCTCTTAGCTAAATGTTCCACCCAAACATGCACAGACCATCTGCTAACTAAATCATCAGACGCCCGGACCATCACATCACTGGATCTCCCAGCGTCACCTTACTTACCTAGGTAGGTAGGTAGGTAGGTAGTTTACGTTGATTAAAGCTCTGAGAACCAACTGTCATTATCAAAGGGAACTCCCTCTTCTCTTATCTCAAAAGCTCCAAACCCGGTTTTCTCAGATGACTCTTGTGCCGGTTGAACCGCCGTCCATTGCGTTCCGGCACGTTTTAGCTGGGCTCTGTGGCACGCAAAACCGGGTGACAATGGTGCACCACGCTCAGCTGTGACATCGCAGACATTACATCATCGGCGCACCATTTCCTGCCCTGGCCCCGTCGCTTGTGAAAGCGCTTGAGCCAGCTCGTGTCCAATCTCTGTTCCAGGCCGTCGCTTCGCCATCCTGCCGCCCTGCGCCTGCATCGTGCTAGCCTTGTTCTGAGTCTTCAATCGGTCCCTGTTAGGCGATGGAGGTCTAGCCCGCACCAGGTCCGAAAGCGCGGTTCTCAATTGACTTCCGTGGACTGTACTTCGCAGCACGCAGTCGTAATAGTATCGCCATCTGGGATTTCTTCCTCGCCACGACCCTTTCCTCCCTTTGACAGGGCCACTGGGAACATCGCCTCTACACAGCCGTGGGCCGGCATCATGTTTGGGTAGTCAGACTTTTGCATTCAACATTCCAGAAAAGAAGCGCCCTTGTTGCCTCTGCGAAGCAAGATCACTCTGGCCTGGTATTCCATCTTCCCCACTCGCGTCTCCGTTTACTAAGAGCAACGGCGACTCCTGTTGCGGCGCGTTGGCTATTGAGGCCACGTTAAGGTGGAAATCTATTGGAATCCGGCATGCAAAAGCTGTGATAGGTAGCGATGCCATCATTTCGAAGTTCTCGTCGAGTTACCGGCCTCAAAGATAGTGACTACGACCACGAGATAAACCTTGTCAATCACGACGACCGCGTTGCGTCCCCGAGCATCGAGACCATTGGCGGAGTTACGCGCGCATCAACCCGATCACGACTGCTTCAAGATGAAGACCAAGAGGGGGGGCATAATGCAAATGCATGCGCGAACGGCGCTACGGACTGCGACGCTGGTCATGATTCTAGCCCCTATCGGCAATCAATAGAACGAGAACAGAACCAGCAGCCCAAGTCCGCAAAACGAAAGGGTGCGCCAATGCTCGAGCCTCAAACCATCGCCGCTACCAACGCACCATCAATCCAAGTCGAAGGTAAGACCGTTTTATGCCCACACCAATCCTAAGAAAGTATCCTCATATTCCTCCCCATGTAGAACCCACGCCGCAGGAGGGTCCAATGCCCGTACGAAATGGTACCCAAAGAGCAAGGCCTGCTACAGCAGAGCGAGAAACGGCCGTCGACGTCCTGTGGGAGAACGAGAGAGGCTGTATAGCCTGCGGCATCGCCCTATTTTCTGGGAAGGCGCTAGGCAACCTCGACCCCTCGCCATGGCAGAACCAGTTTCACAAGACAAGTCCCACAACGATCAAGACGGCCCAGGTTCCCGATCCATCATGGGAGTGGGCATGGCCTGAGTGGAGGGTCCATCGACCCGAAGGCGTCACCACGGATGAATTCGGATGGGAATACTCGTTCATGTTCTCCAAGAAGTTTTCCTGGCATGGCCCGAAGTGGTGGAACTCATTCGTTCGCAGGAGGTGCTGGGTTCGCAAGCGAATCAAGAAGAAACCCGAGAACATTTCAGATGACCCCCATATGCTGAACTCGGATTATTTCACAGTAACGCCAGCCAACCACAGCCGCTCATCGAGCGTAGCGGGCAGCAGACGAGGTAGCGTTGGCAAGACGAGCATGCAGACGAGTATGGTGGAGGAAACGCCTGACATAGAGGATGTATGGACGCTCATGGCGGTTCTGCGAGCTTCGCGGATCGACCGCGAGAAGATTGAGGCCGTCGAAAACTATCTGGCACACACTAAAGACAACCTCGAGCACTTGCAAGATGAGATGCACGATATAATGGGCATTTTCGTTTTCCAGGCCTCAAGAAGGCTTCTGCTGAGTCGCTTGACGCAGATCTATGATGATGCGATCGCCGCAGATGAGGAGCAGGAGGGCGACAATGGCATGGCCAAGGAGAGAAAGGAGCATCTTGCTGCGGCTATCAAGCACGCCGACGAGGAGGTAAAACGATTGTCGTATTGGAGCGACGTCAAGGGCTTGGCAGAGAATGGCGAAGCCAAGCACGCTGTGGCAGAAAATGAAGGTTGGAACGAGAGTTGGCAGGGCGTTGATCAGAGCGGCCCGGCACACGTCAACTCTGGCGCCTTGCCCGGGTCTCCAAGTAAGTAATAAATAAGGATGAGGAGAGAAATACTTTTATTGTATACCCGGCTTCACACATACAGTTTTGCTAGTCCTTATAGTGTATTATACCACCATAAGAAGCGTTCTCTCCCGTCCCCGAACGTGAATGCACAGTCCAGAAGCCCGTTCGATCATTCAAGATACATCATCCCTGCAGCACAGGTACGTACAGCAGAGAGGATCTGGTGTGACGGACGGGGCCGAGATTAATCCGCGCGAAGTGGAAACTTTTCCAAGCTTTGCGACTCTTGCTCAAAAACACTTGACCGACCGTATTGCTGCCATTTCCCGATACAAGTGCGAGCACAGAATGCAATTATGGGCCAGCCACTCAGACAAATGTCACTGGGAACAACGCTACCATGGAACGCCCGACTTCATCGCATTGGTGTCTCTGGGATCTTTCTGATTCCTAGGGGTCCTCGAAGATGGCCTCGGGCGTCATCGACTCAACTGTCGCTCTCTCGTCAATGGATGAACAAAGCTTCCGATGCCACCCAAGACAAGCTCGACGAGGGCATCGCATCGCATCGCGAGACAAAGTCAGAGATCACGGTCGAACAAGAAAGCCACAACGCCCCTGCCCAGGGGATAGGCAAGCAACCAAAAGTTGATGCCGCCAGCCCCTCCAAAGGACGATGGACCAGCAAGGAAGAAGAAGCCAAGGGTATCGATCGGGCTTTCGAGACAGGAGCAAACGAACTACATCTGACAGTGTTAACAGAGAAACGGACAATAACGACAACACATGATCAACGGTCGGCCGGCGACACACAATCGTCCACACCTGCGACTACGTATACCCCCACCGAAGGCATGCAGCAGCCTCTACGATTCAGAAAAATCCATAACGCTACTCCGCCCAAGAAGCACGGTTCTCAAAGAGAGGAAGTACGGTCGAAGAATGTCAACAATACCCAAAAGACTACAGTGGGACCCATCCAATACGATTCCGTCCTGGTTGCGCCTGCTGTACAATACCACTCCCGCCGAGAGACGGTGACGAGTATGCGGCGAGCCCTTGATGGCGTGACTAGACAGTTGCGGCTCCAGGCCATCCAGCAAGTAAAGGACCAACCCCCCATCAACTGGCGTGATACTTTGGACATTCTCCGACTGCGGACCCGGCCGATCAAGGGCCCGTGGCAGATTCATGCACGCAAAATCTTAGTTGAGCCAGAGCTTGGGAACAAGTTACTATACGAAGTGGACCACACTATTTGGGACATACACGAACAGACACGTTGTCATATCGAGCTTCGTTGGCCAAAGGACGACAACGGAAAACGGTCAAATCATGGGATTTACCTGCTACTCTCAGGAGACGAGGAGGCGTTAGAGCATGCGGCCGAAGAGATCTCCCGGATTGCTATTCGAAATAGCTGCAGGATAAGCATCGAAGGAGCAATCGGCAGCCAGTCCATCGGCAGCCAAGCTTCTTCGGCCAAGCCTGAAAAGCCGGCATCGTCTACGGCAGAGATAGTGTGGAAGAGTTCCGTGGAAAAGCAGCGACCGGGCTATACTGCTCAGTATACACTTTCCGTGCCTTACCATAAGATTCCGAAGCCTGAAAATTGGACTCCTCAGACGTTTCTGGAGTATATCAACGCTATCACGAACGCCAGCCTCCCTGACCACCTCGTGTCCAAGTTTTACGGCTCGGGCACTACAGCGAACAAAGCAGCAATAGCTCTCCTCAAAGCGGCCTTTGCCGACCAAACTGCGAGCAATGCGCACTCGAGGCGAGCATTCAAACGGGCGTTGTACTTCATTGAGAGACACGGTCATTCGCATCGCAATGAAGCCCGCGAGTTGTTTTTCGATGAGAAATTGAAACTAACATTGCCGCCGGTTGACACTGGCACCTTCAATACCCTTCTGATCGGAAACGTCAAAGTCAAGGACCTATACAACTTTGACTCTGTCCTGAAGCTGATGGTTCAACACGGCTGCCTTCCGAACGCTGAGACCTGGTCGCTGTTTCTCCAGCTCGTGGAGAATGAACAAGTCCGCCGCCATGTGATCCAGATCATGTATTCACTCGGCCTGCTCCTGGATCCAATTGCCGTTCAACACACTGTAAAGGAACTAGTCGTATATGACACCCGCCATGCCCGAGATAACTGGCCCGGTATGCGGGAGTTTCTCGAAAGACTGGACGCCAATTATGGCAAATACTGGGTCTCACAACCCGCCATGAACAAGATCATGATCGAGCTCGGACGCCTGGGCGACTTGACCTCCTGTCTAGAGCTCTTCGACATCATGACCGCAATGTCCTTGACCCCGACCACCTACACACTTAACATTGCTCTGTATCATGCGCGGTCGCAGAGGAACTTGACTGCCGCCATAGGCTTCCTCCGCAAGGCATTCCCGCTCAAAATCGCGTTCGACGAGCAAACGTACAACGAGCTGTTCACTTTGGCGTTTAGGACGCGCAGGCCCAACGCCATAGGTCTCATATGGCATCACGCCTGCGTGGAAGGCAAGACCAGCTGGCACATGCGTAATCACGTTTCCCGTGCGATAAAACAGAGCCAAAAAGGGTTCAAAATCAAGACGGCTGACAAACTGGAGGTCGCAAATTTTCTGGCATTGCCTTCTTTTTGTCCACAAGACATGAAACTGGGAGGAAGCTATCATGCTGGCGCTCGGATTGCTGACCTTATGCACCAACGGTTCAAGGAGTGGCGTCCTGATGAGCCCCTCCACGAGGCCCTGGCCGCGACGTGGGTGGACGACAGCCGAATCCTCTGGGCGGTCAAGCAAGTCAAGGAGCAGGGCAAGGTGTTACACGAGACTACCGAGCCTGGTAGACCGATATCCCTTCGACCGAGGCTTCGGACGCGGAGCACCGATCCTCCACAATGCCCACGTCTTGATATCATCATCAAGTATGTCGCTCCTGTCGACAGCGACAAGAGCGCTTTTCCCGACGAGCGGACCCCCGAAACCACCGCCCCTGATCTTGAGAAGAACATCAACCCCTGAAGGCGTCGAACTTTGCGTAGAAAAACCCCACTCCTTGAGCCATACAAGTAGCAAGGCCACGACCATTATGTATAAAGAGGCCTTCTGTACAACACCACACACATGTTCGCTAGATAACACTTATAGAACCTGCCTGTATTAAACCCCGAGTTTCCGATGGAATGGATCAATTTGAACAACTCTTTATTTCTCATTAACCATATATATATGGTTATCTATGCCACGGCGCAGGATCCAAGTACAGTAGCCTCTCTGAAACTCTCGTCCGAGAGAAAACAGGACAAGGGTGGTAACTCGCTGGGCCATTCAATCGAAGAAGAAGAGGCCTAGAGGCAAACAGGCCGTGACAACCTACGGCGTTGCCGTTGACTAGGCTGCTTGAGGGGAAGATTAGGCAGCCGACGGGTCGACCGGTTGGCTTACAATGCTCCGCGGCAAAAGCACCGCCGTACCTGGGCCCTAACCAAACGCCTTGTGGTTGTATAATAAACGTTGGAACAACTTCCTGTCCTATTGGTTGACTTTCACAATCAGTGCCAGGCCCATACCGAAAAAGTGCTTATTTATGCAAATGAATTCATGTGTAAGGCATGTCACTACGTGAGCCCACGGGGGCCACGAGCTATGACACACGGGTGAATCTTCAGCCTTCTTTAACCTGCGGTCGGCCGTCCTCCTTCCCTTTGGCCGCAGCGACTGCTTCCGTTCCCCCTTTCGCAAACCTGTCGAAGGTCCGGACCCTCAATATGATGAAGAAACAAGAGGAAGCATTTCAGTCATTTCATCCCAGCCAAGCCGTATAAAGTCTTTCGAATCTCTTCAAGTCATACGGATCCGTAGTCCGATCAATTCCGAGCCAGCATGTACGTCCACGCCGCATCATTCATCAAGGCAAAGTTGATACCGCAAGTCGGCCAACTCACTTCTCCTTGTTGTCGGTCTTCTTCGACTCTGCCGCCTCAGAGGTTGCGACCGGCTTTGACTCCTCCTTGGGCTTGTCCGCGCCTGTCTTGCTCTCCTGCGCTGGCTTCGTGGCCGACTTATCATCAGTCTCGCCGTCCTTGCTTGTTGCTGAGGAAGCTTTGGACACCTGGCTTTCAAGATCCTTGTCTTCCTCCGCGTTGTCGAACATCTCGGTGTCATCGGAATCGGTCAGGACCTCAGTACCATCACCAAGGAAAATGATACGACCCTTATAGCCGCCAATACCAAACGGCTTGCCCTTGTTCTCAACATCTACATCGTAGCCACTGTCGCTGTCGTCGAAGTTATGGTGAACTCCCGGGCCACGGAATTCAGCTAGTTGCAGGCTACGAATCAGCTCTCCTCCTCTGGACAAAAAAAGAAAAGGAAAAAGAGAAAGAAAGAAATCTGGGACACAAAACAGATGTACTGTAACAACAAGGGGATAATGGTTGTATTAAACGGGAAAGAGAACAATGTCTCAGAACAATGTGGGTGGAGGTATTGGCGCGCGTCCAACGCCTTAAGAGGAGGTGGATTCAGGTTCAGTCGTACCGTATTCGGGAGGGGCACAAGGTCCGTCTCCAGCAGCAACCCGTTTGGCGATTTCCTCATACCACTCTTCCTTGGTCTTGCCGCGCAGAAGACCAATAATGACCATGGTCATGTTGTCGCAGCCAACACCACCAGTCTCCGAGTTGGAAGCCAAGCAGTTGTCCATCATATTCTCGCAGATCTTATCCAACTCCTGCTTGGCTGCAATACCGCGTCGAACAAACTCGACAACTGCCTGAGAGGACTGGCAGTCCCAGATACCTGAAGATAGTGTCAGCCAGTGATCCCCAGGCCCGTGTCCGGAACTAGCATTTTGTTGCTTACCGTCGCATGCAATGACCAAAAACTCATCGTCATCGCTGATCTCGTGGGTCTCGACATCGGGAAAGGCGGTAACAATTTGGGCCTCCGGGGAGAGCTCTGCGCTCTTCTTGAATTCGAAGTCGCCAATGGCTCGGGAGAGCGCAAGGTTGCCGTTAACACGGCCAAAGTCAACGAAGCCACCAGCGGCCGTGATACGAGACTTCTCGGCTGAGGAGGGTACAAGTCAGCCTTCAGAGTTGCGCATACCATGAGCAAGTACTTACCCTCGAGCTGCGGCTTGTGGTCCTGGGACAGGGGCTTAGCCCGACCCTTGATACCGAGGACACTTCTCGAGTCACCGGCGTTTGCCTGTTCACAAAGCTGTCAGTAACACGAAGATATGGCGCAGAGTGGAATGGGTTTCAACGTACCACGTAGATCTTGTTGTCCGAGATCAGGCCAACGCAGGCAGTGCAGCCAGAGACCTCCTCCTCATATTTGGGGTCTGAATGAACCCGGCTGTCAGTACGTACATTCTCTGCGGATTTAACGGACGGCCTTTGCAGCAAGGGAAAGCCCTCCAGAGCGTCATAGAACTGAAAGATTCGGGTTGTTACCATTAAGAATTGCGCGGTCCGTCGCCAGAAAGCCATCCTTCAACGCCTGCTCATAGTTGCCCTTCTTAAAGGTCTCCTGTTTCTTGATGATGTCGTGAATGTTTTCTCCGGCGAATAAGGCCACTTTGTCACCACCATGGCCGTCAAAGACTCCAAAGAAGGAGAGTTTTGACTCGTGCTTCTTAGCTTCGTCGCTGCCGGGAGGTAAAAGATCGAGGACAGTGGTATGGGCATCCTCCATGCTTATGCGCCAACCTTGCATGGCCGAGACGCCGTAGATGAGGCGTTCATCTTCGCCCTTGGCCGAGCTCTGTGGTGGTGGGACTGGAGTCAGTGAAATGGATCCTCATGAGGCTGACTGTACGTCATTGTGGATGAAGAGTGTCGAACCGAAAGCCCCAAGCGGCTTTACCTTACCCTCTCGGCTGCCCGTGCAGTATCGCCAGAAGCAAAGAGCAAGCCAAGCGGGGTTCGGAGTCATCTCCATGGCTGACTGTGCTCAAAGACACAGAGAGCGGCAAGGAGCAGACGGTTTTTGGAGGCTGAGTACTAGGCAAGGCGTCGCGTAGACAAAGCAGAGAAGAACTGGGCTGGTCTGGCTGGTTTGGGCACAGGAGGGGGATCATGGCATACCTTCTCGACAACGGGCTCGGAGAGAGTTTGACCCATGGTGAGGGATTCGAGGAGTCAGCAGCACAGCTACCGGTTTGACTGGTATTCGGTCGGTCGATTTTTGGTCGGGTGCAGGTCGATATCTCAGGCAGTAAGAGTTTTCAAGCCGGTCGTGCAGTGCGCAAGAAGGCTGGGAGAAAAAAAATTAGAAGCGAGGTGAAGGAAGGTGGTGCGGTGCGGTGCGGTAGCAAAAGGTTCTAGATCGCGCACACTCGGCCAGGAAGCGGGGTATCCGAATCGCAAGGGAAATAGCAGGGGACAGGCGTCGATCCCCGCGAGGTGTTGGGCGTGGTTTTCTGAGAGAGGGAGGGAGGATGGAGGTCGGGGGAAGGAATTGTTGCGCGAAAATGATGTTGTTGCGCAAAAGGGGGAGAGGGAGGAAGGAAAGAAGAGAGAAAAAAGAGCCGAACTCAATCGTAGCTCGGTGTGGTGTGGGTGAGGTTGTGAGCAAGAAGAGTTTTCCACATGGATGGGTGGTGGTGACGGCGAAGTAGGAGGCAGGTAGGCAGGTCAGGTCGCGTGCGGTGGCACTCACTCTCTTGGGGGTGTTTGTGCGATACGGAGAAGTCGCAAGCAACAGAAGGAAGGGACAGAACAGCAGGCTGGGCTACCTACCTAGGTATGTAAAGTACCTGGATTGGGGCAGAGGTTGCTTGCCTCTCTCCCCTCTCTCCCTGTCTGGCTGGCTGGCTGGCTGGCTGGCAGCTGGTCGTGAGGTGAGTCCAAAGGGGTACGTACCGCCAGCAAAAGCGCAACCACCAAGCAATTAGGACGAAGGTGTTAAGGCTAAGACCCAGGTAGGTATGGGCGAGATTTTGGAATCCGTTGAAAATGAAAGACCAGTTGGCGACGAGACTGTGAGGCGAACTGAGAGGGCACACTGTCCAGTGAGGTGATGCTGGTTGTCTTGTTGTCGCCTCCACTGCTTTGCACCAACAACTCCATGAAGTCACGTTGCCTTAGCTGACCCGACCGACCTCAGAAGGGGGTGTGCCATGCACTTTCCTCTCTCTTGCTCTTGCTCTATGCTCTCGCTTGCATATTTGCCCCATCGCCTGGCAACGGCCTGCCGACCAATGGAACGGAGCAACAAATGCACTCAGCTGTGCAGCAATCGCAATACCGTCATTTTGAAGCTGTTCGGAGACAAGGTGCAACATTTACGGACCCGATGCGAAAAGACAGGACCTGCCGCGAAGAGACAAGTTTTTGTTTATTTGTCTCTCCCTTTCCCCCCTCTCTCTGCTACAGTTGCGTCATGGCATAGGTGAGTGCTGATCATACTTCATACCGATTCTGTCTGTTGTCCTAGTCCCATCACCTGTGTGCAGCTCTGCCTCTTGAAAAACATAATAACCAACTAGAAGTCAGAGACTTCCATCATCATGTTGAGTCAAGCCAGCCTATAACGACTACCCACCTGTCATATCTATTGCCCCATGCATGCAAGGGCCCCCTCCCCCTCTCTCGATTACTGCAGCTAAAGACAGAGAATCCCATCCCCCTCTCTTTTTCCAGTGTAGGTATGCTAGTGATCCCCCTCTCTCAGCCCGAGCGAAGCTAGGACCTTAAGCAGACAAAAACGGGCTGGCAATGAGGTCCAAGCTCTCTCTCCTCATCCTCGGAAAATCCCATCTAAACCCCAAAGGCTTGGCCCCGTGGCCCCTCCCTAGAGCGCCAACGGTGGTGGGGTGGACTCCTTCCTCCTTCTTCAACCTCGGGGCGCCGATTTGCGCTAGTCTCTTTCAGGCCAGCTTAGCTAAGTTGTGGCTAAACTTCCGCAATGCGTGTTGGGCATGCGCCCCCCACAAGACCCTGCTCAAGCCTGGTCCCGGAAACGAGAGAAAAGCACAGACTCGGTCTGCCTACACTGGAACAAGAGGGAAAAAAAAAAAAAAAAGGGTCCGCGGGGAATATCGGTAATAGTTCGTTGTCCTCTCTGATATACTTTTGTTGCATCGCCAATTCAACATTACGATCTGGGTACCCTGTCTAGGGTGAAGAATGATGTTTGCACTTTCCCACTCGTCTCTGACTTTCGAAACAATACTTCGACCATCTCATAAGTGCATCTGCTCCTGTGCCATTACTACTACAAAATAAAAAGACACCGAGTATTCGAACTCCTCGGCGGGTATAACAAATCGCAACGCTTTCCAACAAGAGACAAGTGTGTTATGGGACAAGAGGGGGAAAATGCCCCTCATCCTCACATGAATACACGGAAATCCTCATTGCTGTTCAACCGACTCCGAGGACCCCTTTTCCCCACTGTTCCTGTCTCCGTCATCCAGTCAGAACCTTCCGAGTCATGTCCCGACGAGACCAACCCCTTGCCTTTGCCCAGAACTTCGCTGCTCGCCCTTGACGATGCGTAGCCCGGACGGCTCCCAGAGGCGTCCTGCTGCACGAAAGAATCTCTGTTCCAGTCGCCACCCAGTATGTTCGAGCTGGATGATGAATGTCGTGATAAAGGCGTCTGCTTGCCGGCTCGGCTGTCCCTCAAGCGCCTTGCCCCGCTTGAATCTCTCTTGACAATGCTAAGTGGTCGAGGAGATAATGAGGGCGTTGGTCTCAGATATGGTGAGCTCCGGCTCAGCTCATCGTATGCAATGCCGAGAGTATCTCTCTTTGGTTTCTTTTTCCAGTATATTGTCCCCCTAGGCGACTGTGCTGCATCGGAGTCATCGCTGTCCAGGATGTATCGATTGCGAGATGGCACAACCGACCCGCCGCCAAAAAAGGGGCTCGAGTCCGACTTTCTGCTAATAGGTCGCGATATTGAACCATAGCGTGATTCCTGCTTTGATTCCGGTCGGCGCAACCTGCCGCGTCCAGAACCAGACCTAGAGCTGCGGAAGCTGCCCAGCGTCCCAAAGTCATTCAAACCTGAAATCCTCTTCCTTGACCGTTGCGCAGGCGAGAGCGTCCTGCCGTGCTTGAGATTCGACTTCGGCGGCGTGACTTGCTCTGGTATGGATGCTAGACTTTCAGTTCCACTGGCAGCGGGTAGTAGCACCGACCGATCAAGAGCTAGCCTGGAAGGTTCTCCCCAAGGGCTTGAGTAAGCCAAATCCGGTGTTGCTTGGATACTGCTAGTCTCTTTCCCCATGGATGGAATAGTGACGTCAAGTACACTTCGGAATGAGTCATTCCGCGGGCCTTGAGGAATACCAGAAGAGTCGGAAAGTACATCGTTCGAACTCTCGTAGGAGCTCATCGATCGCTCTTGCGTGTGCTGAGGTTCAAGACCTACGCCTTCAGTGCGCCAAGAAGATGTGAAGGACGCGGACCGCGTTGGGCTTCGTTCGGACGATCTCCAGAGATAGGATGAGCGGTTGTTCGACTGGGACATACGGGATCCAGTGATGGTCGAGAGTGTTCTTGATTGCCTCATTCTTTGTACGGCAGAGTTGAAATACCCTCGGCTGTGTCGGTTATTCCCAACCGGCTTCATTCTCCCGAGAATGGACTGTTCAGACCCATCTCTGCTACTTGACTCGCCGTTTATCACAAATGAGCCGGGTATAGGATCAGAAATCTTGTTTTTGAGATCGTCGTGGGCCGATTGTTGTCGCCTCCTCCTGCGACAGCAAATGATCAAGAAAGCAGCAATGGCGAGGGTCAGCAGGGGAAGCAATATGGCGAGGACAATATAGCCTGGTTGGAAGCCATGTTTGGAGTGATCGCTGATCGCTGTGTTCGTTGGCGTGACTGAAGGCGTGACTGAAGGCGTGGGAACAGTCGAAGAGATGGCGGGCAGAGATAGTAGGGTGAGATTCGCTGTCGCTGTCTCGGATTCCTGGGAGCTCTTTGATGTTGCCTTTAGGAGAATCTTGGTTTTTCCCGGCAAGGTAGCTCTAGGGGGCGTTCCTGACACAACTAGCCCCTCAACTTTGATCCAAGATTCCGGAGTATCGAGTTCTAGCTCGATATCTGAAGGCAGCCAGAGATAGGGTTCAATATCAAATGAGAACTCCTCTCCCGGCGTAGCTTCGAATGCCAAGCTTGTATTACGAAAGATTTGGGTTGTAATAGTGATGGATAGAAGAATGTCGAGGGTATTGGCGTAATTATCTCGGAAAGTGAGTGTCGAGTTTGAAGATTGCGCATCATCAGGGGGGGTTCCTTGTATCTCGAGTGTTGTATTATCGACCGAGAGCCAGCTCGGTAGTTCAGATGCGGAAAGGTCAAGATCGGCTGGCGCAACGGCGTTGCCGTCCAGTTTGATACTGTTAGCCAGAGCCGTGTAGGACATCTCTGTCTTCCGAGTCGCGTTGATTCGAACGATAGGTGTGTCTGACGTGAGCCTATGGACGCCAACAACAATGGAGAACACGACGGATACAGCCGAGAAGCCAACTATATCAGACCCAGAGAGACTGAAATCGAATTTCTGGGGTGGTTGAAGCAATGACTCGAACGGTGGGGTTCTCCCCGTGAATGTAAGGCTGCTGGCATCGAACTTGATCCAGGATGGTAGAGGGCTGTTGTCTGCCGAGGTAGCATAGTAGTTCAGCCCATCTCCGACATAGGAAAAGGTATCCTTGGCAAAGGAGAATGAGAAATCAGATGCAGGAAAGGCCGCGAAGGCAGATGGCGACGATGTATCACCAAATCGCTGTATTTGTTCGGATAATGGGATGTTGAGTTTGGGCGTCGGTCTTCTGGTCACCACCAGTGTGGCCGTCATCGTTGCTGAACCCGTATCATCCGTTGCGATGATGTCCACCGGTATTCCCACCACCTCGCCGGGCGGCACATCGCCATCCTGGGGGGTTCCGGAGAGGCGACCAGTGGTGGCATCTATCGAGAGCCATGTTGGTGCATTTCTAAGGCTATAGGAGAGTTGAGATTGGGAGGCAAAAGTCTGTGGTGAAAGAGTATACAAGAAAGGTTCGGATATTCTGGTGGCAGGCGGCAACTGAGAGTTGAAGGGAAAATAAACGACTGGTACTGCTCCCGAAAGCGCAGCTAGAAACGGGAACACATACAGCATCACGTACATTGTTATGGCTGTTGTGGCATTTGCGAGCCAAAGAAATGGAAAACAAAAATAAAATGAACCAGAGAAGGACATTGTATTCAGAGGGCAATTTTCATCAAAACCGAGAGGAGGGCAGGACGAAAGCTGGGCGCGAATCCCATCGCGTATGGGCTCCCAATTCCTAGTTCTACATGCCTCCCTGCGTGCCAGCGTTTGCGCCCTCGCAACAAAGGGTCGCGGACGAGCGTGTGCGGCACACTACTGATACCTTTCCGTTCACGGAAGACGCTGCTTCACTCAAAGAAGACGACCGCTATCCCTGTTTCAGAGTGGCGAAAGCCAGCTTGCCATAATTGGAGAGTTGCGTAGGGAAATGATCAGAGTCCGCATTCCAGCGACGGGTTGAGGGGTCTCAAGGGTGGTGGGAAAGAGTCTGCTGTCAAACAATAGAAGAGGCGGTACGAGACATATCCACTTCAAACTTGGGACTTCGGCGACGTCTGGAATGTGATCTCTGAGTTCAGAGGGTAAGATGAGCGAGCACCTCCTCTACCGGCGACCTGGGCTCATTGAATGCATCGTTCGTCTACCTAGCTCGGCTACCTCAGGGAAGCAACGCTTCTTTAGGATTGGATGTCTTTTAAAAGAAAAAGAGAGGAACCGTGAGACAATATAAGAATTACCGGAACATTACGCAAGCTCAACACCCGAAGGGCAAGAGCGAGGTCGCTTGGTCCTAGGCGTCGTTGAAGATTGGATGGAAAGAGCGGGCAATCGGATTATTTTGGCAGGACACGGGAAGGAGTAAAGAGAGCGCAGACAAGAAGGGCCAACCCCGCTTGAACGCACCTCCCCTTATCGGAAAGTCTAGATTGTCGTCGACCTCAACCGGGAAAACAAATAAAGATAAATAAAAATTAAATCGGCGATACCGCTCTTTGCCCTGTGCTATCCGGACCTGCACCTTTTCGGAACTCACTGACTGCTCTAAAGGGACAAACACTGCTCATCCGTTCGCTGTCACCGTGTTGTCAAGACCTCACCTCGCCTCAGCTCATCATCTGTGTTCTCAAGAGGCCGTTCCCAAGGGAAGAAGAGGAAAAAACCGCAACACGAGGTTTCTCACCACTCCATCATATCCGAGCAAATGGGGTCCACCAATCGGTCACCGTCACCTGACTTTTCGCCCTTGGATATTGGCGAAGACCTTACACCGCTCCCCGCGTACAAAGCTGCGCAAACGTCGTCGTACGACATCTGCGGTCTTCTATCAACTCCTCTCAAACTCCATGAAGACCTCACCTCAGGATGTGGCGGTCAAACTTGGCCGGCAGGTATGGTGCTTACAAAACACATGCTGCGTTACCATCGGGAAGCTCTGAAGGGAGCGAAAATGTAAGTCAACTTGCCTCTTCCCACTCCTTTCCTCCACGAAGCCCCCACGCGGTTGATTGTGATGTTCTCTCGCCATTTCATATACTGCACCGGTATGGCTGTCATTTTTCGGTCACTGTACCAAACAAGTGATGTATTTTTTTCATTAGAGTCTAGGCTGATTCGTGCTTTTCGGAGCGAATAGTCTGGAGCTAGGTGCTGGCGGCGGACTCGTTGGTCTTGCTGTCGCTTTAGGGTGTGAACTGCAGCAGACGCCGCTATATCTCACAGACCAAGACGAAATGTTCGAGCTGATGGGAAAAAACACAGAGCTGAACAATCTACAACACAAAGTCAAGCCAATGGTTCTGAACTGGTGCGTGCTTCCACCCCCAATTCCGCACTGCAGGTCTGCAGGGCAAAGTTGAAGATTGGGCGGGCATGTGCTGCGTTTCAGCTGATTTTCGACTTGCTAACCAACGACAGGGGCGGACCGCTGGCACAAGAGGTTATCGACTTCAAGCCGAATGTCATCTTGGCTGCTGATTGCGTGTACTTTGAGCCAGCCTTTCCGCTGCTGTTGGAAACTCTGATAAACTTGCTGTCCCTGGAGCCCAGTGCTGCGGTCTATTTCTGCTTCAAGAAGAGACGACGCGCAGATATGCAGTTCCTCAAGAAAGCCCAAAAAGCGTTTCAGGTGACGGAGATATTTGACGACGATCGGGCGACATTTAGCAGAGAGGGCCTGTTCCTCTACACGTTCACAAGCAAGAAGCCGAGAACGAATGGCAATCGAGAGTGACAAGTGTTTGCCCATGGTTGATCCGTCATTAGCAAGCCGTTTGGTTGATAGATTTTTGTTGTGTTCTGCAGGACACGTCTGGCGAAACCCGGTTCTGAGTAGTACGGGCGTGAAAATAGTGCAGAGCGAATGTCGGTGCTCATGACCGACAGGCCGTTGTTCCAAGTGGCTCGCAACCTCACATCGGAGATGGAGGGCCTCTCGGTCATCATAAAATACCTTTGTATCGGCGACTGATCTCTGCGTTGATACTAGGCACAATCAGAGGACCGCTCTTGATGGACGCATATATGTTTCAAAATCGCATCATCAACATTTGAGGGCAGCGGTAGAATCATTGGAGTCGGCGAAGGGGAAGGGGTTCTAAAGCAAATCAACATGAAGGGTTGCAATGGATATTTACCAAGCAATACATTTTATTGATGCGCAAGTTGGACTAGGTAAAGCGTTGTCGATCGATATGGACAGTGGGGAGGCCAACAATACCCAGATTGCTCGGCTCGACGAGCTGGCCTAGACCAACGTTGGTCTGCCTAATTGCATGCTTCGCTGTGCGGAAGATGCAGCCGAATCACCGATGGTGCGAGGGGTTTTCTTCTCTTATCCCACCAGCTACAGGGTCTGCTGCGAGCCATCAACGACTGGCCAGGTGGGGGGCGGGAAAGAGATAATATTTGCGTCTGCTGACGCCGTGTTACCCGAGCCAGCGTGCCCGGCATATCCGCCGACTACCAAGGGAGTGAAGAAAATTCAGAGTCGGAGGTGGCATCGTTGAGCCTGTGGCCGTTGACACTGGCTGATGTGGCACTGGCTGAGTAGACTGATCGTCCGGGGCCAGAGCCGGGACAGGGAAGAGAGTCAGAACAGAGACGGGCTGTGAGGGTTGCGCTGGGAAAGGAGTTCTCCATCCGCGCCTAATTGTGATTGGTGCGTACCTTGCAGATGCAAGGAACCCGCACAGGCCGAATTTGCTCGGGCGCCTTGTTCACTTTCTATTGTTGCATCGTTCCAGTCGTTTGTTTCGTCTCCGGCACTCCCTTTGCGCGAAAGTGCTGACAGCAAGTGAGCCTGAGGCAAAGGTAAGAGGGGCCTTTCCGACTGGAAATGGGGTTGAAGCCCTCGGTAGGCATCCGTACTCTGTACTCCGTAGTCTTTACCCGAGGACCACCAGCTTAGAGACACGATCCTTTCTCGATTTCCAATACGGCAACAGTCCACATTGTACGTAAATTGCAAATACTCAGCCGCAGGCCTCCTCTCGCCGCCGCTTGCGCAAACATTGGCGGTTGGCAGGCCGGTTCGTCACTAGCCCTCTTCCCCGGAGCCACCGGATGATCGTCATGCTTCTGTTCCCAGCCTAGGATACCAGGATGCCTACCTACTGCTAGGTGACGGGGCGGGGTTTTAACGGTGTTCGGACCCTGGGCCGTCCTCCACTGTCCCTCCTGAATGTAGGATCATGTCGGGGCCTTCTTCCCAGGTTCGGTCTGTTTCAAGAAACAAACGCCTGTCTGACGGGTCATCCAATTTTGGGACATCGGGGGGGGGACGAGGAAACAAGATCAGGTACTTCGCGCCAAGGCAAGTTAAGATGACAGAGCGGGGAGATAAGAGGCTTCGAGAGTGCAGCAGAGCACGAGGCGATGGGCTGGACGAGCCGGCAATGAGATGGATATCGGACGAGAGTGACATGGGATGAAAAAGAGGGCGAAGAGATGCGCAGACCAATCCTTCAGCCGTCTACCTACCAAAGGCATGTGATGATGGTCGGCTTGGAAGAGGAAGTGTCGTCTTGGTTGGTTGCCTCGACCATGGTGTCCGAGCACGACGGTTTTCCAAGTGAAGTGGTTTTGCTGCTATGGGCGTGCATCCTTCCTCAAATGACCCACAAACACGGCTGCCAACCAAAATAATATTGTCTTGCCGTTCCAACCACCACCACAATCATTAGGGACCAGGACCTACGCTCGTTACCCACTTCGTCTTGTCCGTTTCTTGGACTCCCTGGCAACCCATAGGTAGCCAGTCTCCAAGGCGGGCTTCTTATAGTACCACCAACAAGTCGACGTTGCTGGCTCACCAAGTCGGCCAGACCAACAGGTTTCCTCGGCACCCATACCTCCGGACCATGGCGGTTTGGGGCTTGGGTCCCAGACATCGATACGGTGGATCAATCAAGTTCTAGAGGGCCAAGATTGGTCCATGCGATTCAAGCGAGGCCGGACGGCTGAAAAATAAAAGAGAAGAAAAGAAAAAGAGGTGGTCTGGACTCTGGAGCACGCACGCCTTCGTTTTTTGTGTGCGGAGCTCTCCTTGCTCCCTATGAGTGGGCAGAAGAGGCTGCGCTAACGCATCCATGCATCCAACGGGACTATTCTTGTGCCCCCGGGCCTTGCTTCTTTCTTCGGTCGTTTTCTCCGGACCAGATGTTGACCAGCAACGATCTGACAACGGCCCCATTCAAACAGTTAACTAGTGATGACTTGACAGAAGAGGCGCAGTGACTTTGCCCTGGCCAGTGGTAGATAGGTATCGTATGTACTCGTAATGGCGAGCTTGCAGGGGGCGAGGAAACTATGGTACGCTAGTTGTATTTGTACGTACAGGCTCACGTGAGGCCCAGCTGCCAGCTGCGCTTTCCCCACTGTTGCTTCTAGGTAGGTAATCCCTCTCGGGGCTTTTGCGACTTTTGTTGGACGCTATTCATTAATCATTATTGTGGCACAGCAGCGCTTGCTCCATCCTCGTCAGGTACCGATGTCACCATACGCAGCCCCGAGCGGCCCTCGAGGTCTACTATTCGTGCACACCTGGCATACACGTCAGGCACACTCAGCGTCGTGGCGCCAGCACCATCTGCAGGCCTCCGCTTGCACCCCTCCCCTCAATACCCACCTTAGCCCCCTTCCCCGTCTCGCCAGTCCCAAAGTGGCTCACCCCGCTCACCTTGCGCCCATTGTTTGGTTTCTGCCCAAGTCCTTGCACGGCCTACATATCCCGGCGAACCTCCACTCTCCAGATCGACCTTTTTCGATCCTTCCTTTCCCTCTTTTTCCTACATCCAACAACGCTCCTTCTTGTTCGACCAAAAACATCATTCATTCCTTCTGGACCCACGAGCAGTGCTCGATCAACATTCATTCTTCCTAACCGACTGTTTTGAGGTTCATCCGAACTATCAAGTAAACGGATCCATCATCCCGTCTTGTCGTACAGAGAGTTCAGTGAACTCCCTTTCATCCCATCTTTTCAGCCTACCAGCAGACCTCGAGACTCAAAAAGTGCATACCAAAGCGTGCCCAAAGCTCTCATCGACAAGCTTGAACCCAACACGGCTTCTCATACTCTGCCCAGCACATTCCCTGATCGATCTCGAGCTTCGCTAAGCCTGTTGTTTTCATTTCGCTTCCAACCCGGCCTTAACGGAAGAGAGGATTGCTATCATCAAGAGACGGCACAAGTCTCCTGAACAATATACACACATACACAGCAACGCTTCAGCTACAAGCAATCTTCAGCATCCCGACATGAAGACCACCGCCATTATTTGCGCCGTCCTGGCCACCAGTGCCATCGCTCAGCCTCACCAGCATGGCCACAAGCGCCATGTTCACGGTAAACATCAGAAGCGCGCCCTCTTTACCGAGTGGGTTACCGAAATCGCCTACGTGACCCAGTGGGTTGACTCAACCTCCACCGTCTGGGTTAATCCCGACGCCTCGTCCACCAGCTCTGCTGTCCCTACCACCTCGGCTCCCGCCCAGTTCTTTGAGCCCGCCAACGAACCGCCTTCTACCACTCTGTCTACTTCTACGAAGCCCGCCCCCGTCGCTTCGTCCATCAGTGAGCCCGTGTCGCAGGCTCCCCTTCCCCCACCTCCCACGTCTACTCCGGCCCCCGTGCCCTCTCCTCAGACCCCGACTCCTGAGCCCGTTCAGCCCTCCATTCCCGTCTACGTTGCTCCCGAGCCGGTCCCTACCACCCCTATTCCTGCGCCCGCTCCTCAACCCGCCACTCCTGCGCCCGCTCCTCAGCCCACCACTCAGGCTGCTGCTCCTGCTGCTCCTGCTGCCTCCCAAGTCAGCAGTGAGTCCAGCTTCTCCAGCAGCTCTGACGGCGTGCTTCACTCCGGTGACTTGACCTACTACACCGTGGGCATGGGTGCTTGCGGTGAGGACGATAGTGGCAAGGACATGACCGAGAACATCGTTGCCATCTCCCACCTCGTCATGGGCGCCCAGTCCAATGGCAACCCTTACTGCGGCAAGAAGATCAAGATCACCGTGGATGGCAAATCCACCACCGCTACTGTCCGCGATAAATGCATGGGCTGCAAGGCGGATGACATCGACGTCAGTGAGAAGTGCTTCCTCGAGGTGTTCGACAGCCTCGGCGTCGGCCGTAAGACCGTGGAGTGGTCTTTCATCAACTAAGAGCTTCACTGCTTGCGCTCTCTCATTGGATTACAAAATGACAACAACGAAAGAAACTTTGCTTTCGATGACGTGATGACAACATCTATATACCTTTGGATGCGTATCCCCATCTTGGGCGGATAAGCATGGTGTTTTGTTTTGTGGGCCATTTTCCCTTGATCGGCTTATACAAGTAATCTTCAATGTATATATATTACGGAGTGCTCACGAGCCTCCTGGTGGAGTTTGGTGCTGCAACAGTACTAGGAAGAAATGCAAAATGAAAACCTCCATCATCAAGAACTCAATCAACATGCGCTCAATGTCTGGACCAATGGGTCGAGTGTCCATTCTGATAATTTGATGGTACATTCCCACAATCGTGTGCGGCACCTAAGGCCTCTTGAGCAGCCGGAGAAAGTTGTAGCAGTCACCCGAAGGTGAGCATCTCAGGCGGCCCTCCGATCATGACAAGAACTCTACATTCCCGCGGATGAGCCCAGATAACGTCCAGCGGCAAGAAACGGCGGCTGAGACGCCCTGGACCGCAGGTTTCGCATAAGGTGTGCACTTGGAGGGGAAACCGCTTGCATCCCTTTTCAAGTGTCTCACTCCGCAATAACCCGGACTGCTCAGAGGCAGCCGGCGAGCTAAGCCCAGCGAGTTCCCACCCCTCCGCCTCCATCGGCGCCTCCCCGGATGTCTCGAGCAGACCGTTCCACACGGCACGACAGTGTCTCTATCAGGTTCTTGCCTTTGCGCTATGTCTTCGTCTCGGCGACACGCATTCCATGAGGTTGATCGTCATTCCTGCCAGCGGTGATCTGGACGCTCCACTGATCGCCACCGGAGCCTGAGACATTCGGGACATTCGTTGTCGGGTCCAGAGAACCGAAAACGGTCGGGGATTTGCGCGCCCGGTCGGGCTACAACAAGAACATGTCTAAGTCGTCCATCTCCTTGATCGAGGGCAGCGCTCTAGCCTTCTCGGCCCTCTCCTCGCTGACCAGGAACTCGGCCGGGACATCCACCTCATCCGCGCCATCCTCGCGTGATCCAAGCATCATCCTGGCAGCCGCGCGGCCGCACAGCGCCGCCTGCGGCATCCCGTGTCCTGTATACCCGGCGCAGATCCATAACCCTTCCCCTCCGCCGAGGACAGGGCCAGATGGCACAGGACCAACCCACGGTTTGGAATCCCTCGCAAATGCCATCGCGCCCGACCATTCATAGTTCGCACTCAGCTCCTCCTCCTTCTCCCCTCCGCTGCCCAGGTCAACGTTCACCGCCCCGGCCCGGCGCAGGTATGACGCGACGACGGGGTCGACCTCGTCATCGTCCGAGACGCCTACGCCCTTGAGCATGCCCCTCGCCCGCCCGCCGCCGAGGATCATCTCCAACCCGGGCCTGGGCCGCTGGATCAGGTAGTCGTCCTGGTTCGGCTCGCCTTTGGAGGCGTCGGAGCTGGCCATGAAGACGTAGCTCCGCCCCAGCTCTGCGCGCGGTTCAGGTAGGAGCGCAGCGACCTGACCCCGAACGGGGACGATGAGGTCCGCGAAGGAGGGCAGCAGGCGGCTCGTGTAAGCGTTGGTCGCGAGAAGGATCTTTTTGGCGGCGACCTGCCCGCGGTCCGTATGGATAACCCACGAGGCCTCGCCGGAGGCAGCGGAGGAGCAGGGCAGGTGCTGGAGGCGGGTCACCGGGGTGTTGGTCTGTATGTTGAACCACACGTCCTCTGGCCGCACCTCGCCGCCCGATGCAGGGCCGAACCGGCGCAAGAGGTCCTCAAAGACCCACGCGACGAGCTTGTAGGGCCATGCGCTCGCCGCCCGCTCCTGAACGACAGCTCCCGCCGCGTGGGGGACCCTGAGGCTCTTGAGCTTCTCCGGGTCAGTGACCAGCCTCACGAGGCCTGCGAGGTGCGGCGGCAACGCAGCGATCTGCTGCCCGGCGGCGGCGACAAGGTCCGGGGTGAGAAGGGCGTGAACGCCACGGAGGGGAACCCAGTCGCACGGGATGGCGTTCGTAGCGACGAGGTCGGCGAGGTGAGCGTAGTTGCGGAGCTCAAATTCGGCGATGGCGGTGTTGGGATTGTAGGCCATCGGTTGGCAGTGGCCGCCGTTCTGCGGGTGGAGGGTTAGCTCCGATGAAGGTAAATATCACGTGGAGTTTGCATTTGCGTGTGTAGCAGTAGCAGCACATGAGAGCAAGAGGTTCTGTATGAGATAACTTGGCCAAGTGATGTTTGAGCCGCTCACACTGCATCAAAGCCAGCCACACGAGCCTCGAGGTCTGACGGCGGAAAAGAAAGAGCAGACTCACCCGTCCAGTGGCGCCCCAACAGACTTCCCGCGCTTCGAGCACAAGGACCTTCTCCTTCCGATTCCTCGCCTGATGCTGCTCCAGCAGCTCCTTGGTGGCGAAGGCGCCCGTGATGCCGGTGCCGACGACGACGACGTCCGCGGTCGGGGGCAGCGCCTTGGTGGTCCTGTGGCCGAGGAGCACCTCGGAGGGCTCGCGATGCCAGTAGGACGCGGTGCTCTTGGCCGAGGGGAGGTCGGCCTGGCCCGGTCGGAGGGTGACGCCCGTCATAGTCGTCTGATCGGCCGTCTAGAGGATGTGCGGAGGGGGGGTTACGTGCAGACCGAGTTGAGCGATAAGGTTGCGGCTAGAGCTTACAACAGGGAAACTTATAAGAACCTGGTCCCAAAGATGTTTACGACCAGACAGCGATCTAGAACCTTGATTTTTTCCAAGTTTTGCCGCGGGGTTAGTTGGGTCATGCGTTGGTATGTGTTGTAGGAGCGAGATGGCTTGGTGGTTGGATCACCCGCCGCCGACCGGCCCTATCGCCGGACGAATAACGGTTGGTCGGCTTTCGCCCCCCCGGGCCTACATCTCACCTCGCCACCACACGCAAGCCCGAAGACGTAGCGCTCAACACATCACAGCACATGTTGCTGGTGCAAGACCCCCCTTTCATTTTTTATTTTTTAAAAAAGGGAAGGAAGGAGGGCGTTCAGATCCACAGGCTGCAAATGAGGAAATAGTGATTTGACATTACTGTCCAGGCTTCCGTCAAACTTTTGGGGTGAAAACGCCATCTGTTCTCTATTGTGCCATCCATCACTGACTACCCCGGGGAGCGTCACAGCCCTAGATTTGCTGCGCCGCGCACTGCTGGGCCCAGCAAAGGTCATATCTACAAGACAAGAACACGCTAAAGGACGTAAATAGCGTAGAAGAAAATTCCCTCTCCAACTCTTTTCTTGCTTGTCGTCCGTGGGGTTGTGTAGTTTCATTTTTTCGTAGTTCTTTAACCCTGCATCTTTCTTCTCTTGCCGATCTGGGCGGAGAAACCGGTCTTGATGGCAGTAACGGAACGTCTCGAGCCGCAAGAATTGCAGGTGATGAAGTACAGACGGTTCTCTCCCTTGGACAGCTCGGTGTCGGCGGATTTGCCTGGAAAGCTTTTGTCAGCAGGGCGCCACTTGCATGGACAGCGGGCGAAGGATTTTTGCTTACAGGTCTTGCAGGTAACATACTCGACTGTGGTGGAAAATGCCGGTCAGCAACAGCATAGTAAGAGTGCCAGGTCCAAGACTTACTAATGTACTTGCGCAGCACGTTCTCGAGCTGCTTTTGCTGGAAACGACCCTTGATAACCAGGCGTCTGCTACCGTCGACGGAACCGCTAGTACCCAACTCGGAGAAGAGATAGGCGGTGACGTGCTCCTCGGTTCTCTTCATGCGCTTGCAGATCTCAGCAATGTTGGCAAAGATGGTCTTCTTGTTGCCTTCACGCATGCACTGCGGGGGAGGGATCTTGTAGCTCTTGGAGCCGCTGAGGGCGTGGTCGGGGTTCTTCTGGGAGAGCTGGTGGAAGAAGCGGTCCAGGAGCAGGTGGTAGCCCAGGGCCTTGGTCTCGTCGTGCTGCCAGACACCGGTGCCAGCGTCCATGTCGCCGTCATCGGCGGTTTCCTCAGCGGCCTCACCACCCTCCTGGTTACCCTCGAGATCCAGAGCCTTAAGCTTGGCGGCGAACTCGTCATCCTCGGCGTCCCCGGTGACCTTCTTCTTCTTCTTCTTTTTCTTCATGGTCAGGTCCACGCCGCCGTCCTCGCCAGCGGGGGCGTCCTCGGCGGCATCGTCGCCTTCCTTGACGACCTTCTTCTTCTTCTTTTTCTTCATCGACAGGTCGAGACCGCCATCCTCGACAGCGGCTTCGGGGGTGGAGGCCGTCGCATCTTCGGCTCCAGCTTGAGAATTGGCATCAGCATGTAAGGCTTCAAGGGCAGCGGCAAGCGGCGGCGTACGAGGCGTGTGCGACTGAGCTGTCTCCTTGGGTTCCTCGGTGGCGTTGACCATTGTGACTGATCCGTCGGCGTCGACGACTACTTGCTCGTCTGTGAAGGCGACTGATTTACGCTGTTTGCGGTCGGGGACGGAAGCTTTGTCCTGTGGAGAAGGCACCTATGTTAGAATACAACCGTAAAAAAACGACAACGGTGGGGTTTTCTCTCTCTCTGTGTCTCGCTCTCGGATGAGGGACGGAGGACAAGAAAAATTTAGGTCGGAAGGGAGGTGGTGGGGTGGGAGGAGGGGGAGAACAACGTCAGGTGGTGATGGGTGGCAGTGTCTTTGGCGGTTGAGTTGAGTCACGGAAAATGTTCTGTTCAATTCGTGTCGGGTCCCGGTTCGAAGTGCAGTGGGGTAACTAAGGATGGGATTGGTGGAGGGGCCAGTGGGTGGTGGTGGTGCTCATAAGTGCGCATGAGGGAGGGCTAACTTGACTGTACGGAGTAGGAAAACTTACCTCGACATCCATGATTGCGGCCTATGTCTCACTGAACGAGCTCTCGGTTAGGTATCCTGGCGTGTGTCCTAGGTGAATGTCTCGAGTTGCCCGGGGTGTTTGACAAGTCGTGTACTGGCGCAAATAGTGCAGGAATCCCAAGCGACCGGTCTGGAAATGTCGAACGAAGCGAGTATGGTTCGGGAATTTGTGAGAGGAGAGATCTGACTTGACTGCAGCACTGGAAGATTTCTTGAGGGGTGCGGGTGTGACGTGACGGCGGTGCGACCCGATCCTGTCGCTGTAGACTAACGCTGAGAGCCCCCCAATCTGGGTGAGCGTGGGCTGTGAGTTGAGGATGGTTATGATCACGTGACTGGTTGAAGCGCCGCTCCTAGTTCCCTTGGTTCTAGACGGACCCATCATTTCGGTAACTACAACCAATCACCGTCCATATCGACAATGCCCTGGGGAAACGAGGGGGGAGCTCTAGGCCACCAGGCGTTCCGACCTCCACTGGCATCTCTAGCTCATTGGTATCAATCTTCGGAGGTATTGTAGTCCTTGATACAACTCCTCCCCTCGCGAACGCCCTTCCGGTAGATTATCTTGCATTTCTCGAACGACTAAGAGCATTGAACACGCCTACTGGAGGCAGCCTGTCGACTGCCGTGAAATAAGGCGCTGAAGCCCGATCTTTACACCCTCTCTTGCCGGCTCGTCGAACGCCGCACATCCCAAGCTCAACAGCCGAGCGCCGACCAACTGGGCCGACATCGCCCTATTCCCAACATGATGGCATCCACCGACTCCTTCATCCTTCACGACGACGTCTCTCCGTCCTCCGACAACGACGATATTGATTCGCTGCCTTCAATATCCAGTAGCGTGCTGGACTCGGAAGATGAATCGGACGCGCAGGAGGAATGGGAGCGCAGTCTCGAGCAGATCCAATTGCTGCTGACCATGGTCATTGTGCCATTCGCCGGCAAATACTTTGGCCGAAAGTTTGCGTATTGGAGTATGCTGCCGGAGTGTCCTTCTTGCTATTGGTCAAGCGCTGATCATTATTTACAACAGGCTGGTCACGATACATGGAATGGATGCACAACGTCGAGGTGCGGTGGACGAACAAGCGCGGTTTCAAGGCCGCTGGTGCGGCAGAGGCTGCGGCGACATTATAAGAGACGCAACAAGGCCTGTAGACTCGGCAGCGTACCTTTGGATCTTTCATCACTAAGCTAAAGGCATCAACACGATGCCTGGCGTGTATAAATGGTTGGCGTTGAGGATAGTCGTCATAGAAAACCGGGCGGCATATAATGAGGCGAGGCACCGGGCCTGGTCACCTAGATTTGAATCATAACGTTTGTCATACTTCAAGACTCGAGCAGCACAATGGCTGTCCTCCAGCAGTGACCGGCAGACCACGTCAGATTAGAGTGCGCCAAACGACCCATACGGTACAGCATCATCAGGCCCCATATGTCGACTGAGGCTTATTTGATGGTATCAATTCGCAGCGTTGTACTATAAGGGGCTGATGGTGGCCCTGTGGCCAATTCCCCAAGCTCCCAGGTATAAGCCCCGCCATATCCATAACGGCATATCCATGTCATTCCATATCCCATGTCCCATATCCTGTCATGTATTACTACTACTACATGCCATCGTGAAAGGTAACGTAAAACAACAACCTGCCGCCAACGCCGTCAGACCCAACCAGCCTTCCTGTGACGTGTCATGGAAGGCGAATGTCTAGCCTAGCTGTCGTCTGTGTTGTAAACGACTCACGAAGTTTCTTTTGCCACGCAAATGTACGCCACAGCCAACAACGAGCTTTGAAATCTTTAGACGTCGACCTGCGCCATGCTGGGTCGAGAGCTGCGCATGGAACCACCTCCGCGGCGGAAGTTCATAAAGGTAAAGAACCCACCAGCGCAGAAGCTGGCGAACAGGAACCACATGAAGACCGTGCTGGCTTGGATCTCACGACAGCGCTTCTCGTCGTCGGCGGAGCCCCAGACAATATAATTGCCCGGCAAGTCGCGCCTGTTCAGCGATCCGCAGTTGACCGCGCGGAGCTTGGCTGACAAGACAATGGCGTCGATAAAGGTAAACAGAACGGCGGCACCGTCAAGGGCTAACAGTACGATGGGGATGGCAATGGCCGAAACGAAAGCGGCGGCCAGTCCGTAGAGAGATGCAAGCCAGCAGACGACTGCAACGAACATTGAGAAGTTGATGGCGGCCATGGCAGAGCCGGCGCTGTTGATGTTAAGGGCAATGACATTGCCGATCAATGCTGTGACGAGCAGGACCCAGAGAATCTGGAGGCCCCGGACGAGGACTGGCAACATCGAGTCCATCATGTTGGGCAGGCGGTGGATCGCTTCGGGTAGTTGTGGAAGATCAGGGAGTGGTTGTCCGAGAGTAGAATTGCCCGATGGTTGAAAGGTATGTAATCGACGTTGATGGCTCTGATTGCGCTCGGTGATTAACACGAATCTGGCTGTAGTGGCGTAACTGGTTCTCGGTGAGGAAGAGTGTTTGCAAGTGGATGATCCGAAGCAGCCGGAGATGGTTCTCAACTAGTGAGGCTGTGGGGTGTAGAGGAAAGACAGGAATCGACGACAACGTGGAGGAGGGGCAGTCTGCGTAAGGGTGGCGTGGAACAAAATAAGACAAGACTGATGTGGTCTGGTTGTCGGGTGAGTAGGGTTGCGAACTGGAAAGCAGCAACAGGGTATCTTTTAATATTCTATGGCTGGGGAGGGTGGGATGGACTCGATCAGGAAGGGAAGTTCCTAGGCTGTGACAGACATGGATGGAAGGGGGGATGAATGCACATGGCCATTGCGGTTAGCACACTGGGCTGCGGTTGCGTACAGACAAGACCCGAGAGGCAGTGACGGGCAGAAAGCAGAGCTTCGATGGTTTCCAATGGAGATCGGCACTTGCGTGAACCATGACCTCACCAGCCAATGCCTACCTTCTTCCCACACCCTCCCGCGCGCACACGCACACTCACTGCAAAAGTACGTACCGTATCCTCGCGCTCGAGTGTTTGGGCGCCTGACGTCTCTAAAGAAGTCCAATAGCATCATTCGAGGAATCCAAGACGGCACCGGGGCAGCCGCTAGACAGTTTGCACAAGACCGCGTTCAGCCCAACGAGTCCCTGGAACATCTGTGATCGTCATCTATCGACTCTGACAGTCTCATCCAGCAGATGGGGTTCGAAGCTAGAGTGATGAGAGTTCACCACACTAAAATAGCCTGGCGGTGCTATATTAAAAAATGCTTCACTACTATGTGCATCATCGTAGTTTGCCAAGGTGGGAGATGGAAGCATGCGTGTTTCTGTTGGCGCCACCCCTTCCGACCTGCCCGGAGCTAATCTGGCTCGACACAACCTTGGGCATGTTTTCCGTGGATAATAAGAGAGTTAAAACTTAAGAAAACTTGCTTTGGCCCGCCGCAGCAAGAAGGGGGGGGAAGGGCTCCCCGCCACCCTGAATGAGCCCCCCCCCCTCCCCTGTCAACTCTTCCGGCTGGTGGGGCGATACTGGTTGGCAGTGGCAGGTGAAAAAGCTAGCAGTGCCCCTCCCTTATTGTGTTTAGCACCTTTTTTTTGCCCCTCCTTCTGGGCCTTTCTGCCGGGTTCTCACTCGAGTTTATGCACATTCTGCACTCTCCTCACCCTCGGCAACGAATCCCTCTCGTCCCTGCAGCAAATCCGGCCTCGGAGAAGCCTTCCCCGGCGATTCGCTGTCCAGGAAAGATGCACAAACCTGGCACAGCAACCCTGGAAGGAAACAACAATCCACTGCCCATCCACGCCCATTCCAAACCAACCCATCTGCACCCTGGCTCCGATCGCTGTCGCCCTATCAAATTTTGGACAACACGCTCGGTGAAACAAGGTGAGCCATCGTAAATCGCGCTTGCAAGCTGTTAAATCGAACTCTACCCTTGACGAACCAGCCACGCCCACGCAACGTTAAGGTGCAGCGAGCCCAAGTAGCCTTCCAGACGGCCATCCTCGATAGACCCCATCAGCTCTCCCCCCAGGTGCTAAATTCATTACGCGACTCAGAAGAGGATGAACACCCACACATGGTGGAATCACACCACTATTGATTCGTGATTGTTTTACTTACTACGCGCCCGTTGTTGGCGTGCTATCGTGATGCCTGGGCAAACTGATTTTTTTTTCTTTTCTACGGAAGTAGTAACATCATAACTCCCGGCCGAGACAGCAGATCGCTCTGCTTGTTTACTTGCGGCTGCGGGGCCCGCGGTACACGTGGCTGTCTTGACGATTGGTTTTTGCAAGTATAAGTTTTGGCCGCGGGACTTTTTTGTTTTTACAATAGTAAGTTGACCAACGGGATGGAAAGGGTGGGATGGGAGAGACAAGCAGACAGACGACTTGATGGCCGAGGGTGATGCGCACAGGAGCCGGCATCGATCGCAATCGCTACGTTCTTCGAGTGCCACCCTCGAGGCGTCTTGAGATGTCGTTGCGCACTTTTACACCGGATGCTGTATGTACAGCTAACGCAAAGAGAGAGGGAGAGAGAGAGAGAGAGTGCCGGAATCCCGATGCTGTCATTGAAGTAGGGTCGCTGGCAAACTACTGCAGCGACATGCGCTTATTTGGCGCTACCTTTGGAGCGAACGCTGGACTGCTCTCGCATGGGAAACCGTTACGACATCTACATAGACATTAAGCCATAGACTAAGGTATGAGAAAAGCAACTCGCTGGGCCTCGCCAGTGCAGTGGCTGGGCTCATGCCCATGAGCTGGTAAGTCGGACGTGTGATCATTGATGGCGGCATTTTGACACCGCCTCTAATCGTATTCATAGCACGGAGCCAAGTTTTCTCACTTGCACACGTTCCTATCCGGGTATGTATGCAGATCCTCTTTCCCCGCGCCGTAGCCGTATGTGTGACAGTGCCTCTCCTCCCCGGTTGGGCGAGTTCCCTACCGGCTAAAATTCAATAGCTCCTCGATGTACTTGCGTGTGTCGATCCCGATCCCCGAGGCCAGACGGCCCGCTCCGTCGCCCCACCCCACGCCCGCGCCCACTCCGCCGCTCTCGGCGTACGACGAGCTCACGCCACGGTAGCCGGCGTGGTCACTGGCCCTGCGGATTAGGAAAATTTCCTTGCTGACCGTTGGGCTGGGCAAGGGGAGTGAAGGTGGCCTTTGTGTGCTCGAGCCATCGCCGCTCATAGCCAGCGAAGCCTCGCTCTCGGAGGTCGGTGTGTCTTCGTCGTCGTCGTCCTGTTCGTTCTCTGTGTACCAGTTTGCGGCGGGTCGGTCCAGAATGCGCTGCCACACGACCCACCATCCGCGGTTTGTCTTGCAGGTCCGCTCCAGCTGGTTAATATCCGGCCGTGTAATGTTAAATATGTTGAGAAGCTGCATGTGTGTATTCATCGCCTCAACACGCGACCACGGTAGCTGTCTATTTGACTGGGACATTTGCGCGTGGTCGGGTATGTTAGGTATAGTCGACAACACAGTCATGGCCTCAGCATCCCAAATAATATCGTAGATGTTCGATGCTGCGGATCCCACGTCTGGCTTTTCTGGTCTGTACTGGATAGACGAGAGAAGCGGTTTTCGGAGAGGCGTTAGCTGGTTATGTAATGATTTGTAGAACGAGTCCCAAGCCAGTGAGTCGGTCCTCAGCTCAAAAACCAATGTGAAAATGAACGGCTTGTTCACGTAGACAACGACGCGCATCTTGCTGCCCTTGTTGAAGTCCTGGTTTCCGAATTGCGGGTTCGAGCTTACGACATTGTACCCGAGAGGCGTGATTTCATTTGCAAAGCTGCCGAGGTCTCTGACAACGTCTCTCTCGTTACGGTCATATCCCGTCTTTTCGAGCTCGACATGAATGGTGCGAAGCATGGTCCGAGAGTTCGACTCAGCGTTGCCCGCTTCATCAGAGTTCTTGCAGTCTTCACGTCCACTGTCGCCGGCCGCCTCGACCTCGCCTACCAGACCGATGAGGTAGTGGCCCACATCGTCGTCCACGCGTGTAGGCTTCGGTGCCGTGGTGGATGTGTGCCTGGAGGATTCCCCGCCTTGCAGGGCGGCAGCCGAGGACACTTGGCTCTTGTTGACAGGCGACGATGTATCTGATTTGCCGATCGACCAGTAGGTGCCGTAACCAAGCTTCATGTACGTCATTAGCTTATCCATATGCCCGTCTCCTTCCTGTGTTGGAGGGGCGGTGGGAATAGCAGCGGAAGCGGTGGTGCTCTCCCTGCTGAACTCCGGCCGTCTGGCTCCTTCTACGGTGCCAATCTCCTGGCCACGCCGTTCTGCGATCGTTTTCGTAGACCCAGAGCTTCCGGAAGCGGACCCAGAATCAGAGCGTCTACCGTTTGGCCGAACTGGAGGCCGCGCAGGAACGCCCTGATTGTCGGATGACTTAGTCGCCGGAGCCGCCGCGGCTTTCTCCGGGCGTCTTGCGGCGCGCAGTGAAGTCGGGCTTTCAATTACACCGTAGGCGTTTTCCCCCCAAGTATATAAGTCCTCCATCCACTGCGACACGTCTCTGACCGACTTCCGGGACAAAGCTCCTGTTCCAAGGAAAATCGCACCGTCTTCAGGCCCTGGATCCTGCCCTGTGCCCAGCCACGGCGTCTTTGGCTCCTTGCCTTTTTTATGCTCGCCATCGGCATCGAAAGAGCCAAACTTGCTGACAACAACATCGACGAGGCCCTCAACTCTGCTGACAAGACCTTCCAATACGTCTCGTTCTCCGCTACCCCGGTCTTCTTCCCCAACACCAATGCCCAGTTCGCCAGAAGCGGCTAGATTGATGCCGCCGAATACAGACCGGACCGGGTTGCCCTGCAGCATAACGTTCCATGTTGACAAGAACAGGTCCCAGTATCGGCCAAGAAGACTCAGAAACTTTGTCCTCCTAGAACGGACAAACAGAGCGCTGAGCGAGGTGCCATGGTGAAGCAGAAAGATGGAATGGGCACGGAGTATATCCTGCAACAGGAGAGATGAGGGCTTTATTTCCTTAGACGAAAACTCAACGACCTCTTCTGGAGAGTCCTGGGCCTTCCCGGTCTGCAGTTTGGGAGGCAGGGGAATGCGGGTCAGATCAACGGACTGCGAATAATCAGCAGATGAAAGCGTCGTTGCATGGAAGGGATGAAACCTACAGCAAGGATCCACCAACCTTGCTCCAGCTCATGGAGGATCACACGCGACTTCTCTGTATCGATGGAGTCGACCGGCTGGCCACCAGAAAAACTTTTGCTGAATTCGACCATGCCCTGGGCGAGGCCGATCTGACGGAGACGCTCATTGCGTTCCTCTTGAGAAATATTCTCGGTGGGCTTGGTGCGAGAGCGGTGGCGACGCTTCTGTCGCTGGGTGCTCACCGAGGCATAGTACACTATTTGGTCGTCAAGCGTCTCATCCGTGTGCCCGAGGGACGGATTGAAGATGGCGAGGAAGCCCAGTTGAGCCGGGACGATGCCTCCAGGCGATAATGCCATTACTGGGGTGATGGCAGAGTGGCACTTGACGGTTCAGTGAGAACGGGTACGATACAGGAATGCTGCGATGGACGGATCCATAAACCTTAAGTAGACGACGAGTGCGTAGTCCGGGAGCAGCGGTGGGAGGTAGCAAGGCTGCGCACGCTACAACTTGCAACGGTCGATAAGGTCGTGGGGTCGTCAGATGGAGGGCAGTGGCGGGTGAGGAACGGTTGGAGGATGCAACATGGGGTTTGCAAAACCGATGTTGGACGATGGCAGCGTAAAGAGTGGCTCTGGAAAACCGGGGCAGCTCGACACTGCCCACGCAACGCAGAGTTCCAATGCAATGCAGGCACGCGGTGGTGACGTTTGAGTGTTCGAGATCCTGATAAAGACCCAGGTCGTGCAAAATGTGATTGCGAAGGCGGAGGCCTCGGAAGGGGGCGAACGAGACCTTCGTCGGATGATATGTGAAGTTGACGAGATCTCGGTCGGCATCTCCCCACAATGCAGGGCGCCAGGACAAGGAGAGGCAAAGGCGACTGAAAGTGCGAGGGCTGGCTGTGTCATGATTGGACGGAATCAAAAAAAAAACAGTGGACCGAATGCCGAGGGGGGCACGCCTACCCAGAAGGGGGGGGGGGCACGGTACAGTGGTACCTACCTACCTACACATGTACTGGTGGTGTTGGTTGCTGGCGCCGGAATGGGACTTGAATTGGGTATGATCCAGACCATCGAGGACTGCTCATTCTCATCCCCTCTTGTCATGGCCTGCCACATTAGAGATGGTGACAAACGCCAAGTCTCGGCCCGACCAGGCTGGCTAGAGGTATCGGCTGTGCGCCACTAAGCGGCATGCAAAGAGAAGAAGAAAATGGCAACCTGCGTACCGCATTTTGATTACTTCGGTTTCAGCGGCGGTCAAGCGCACCCACGAGCGAAGAGAGGCGCCATTCGACGAAGGCCTGGAAAGGTCTGGACTGGTCCAAACAGGCCCTTTTCCCTCCCCCTCCCCTCAGGCGACACACACAATACCACCTTAGCCCTTAGATTTGAGACACGCGGCATCCTTCACCAGGAATGAGTGGCATGGCAATTCTGAATCTGCATGAAGGTGTTTGCCTCACGGAGGAGGGTCCGCCTCAATCCCAGCTGGCACGCACAGACTCTTGCAAGCTGGACTGGACGAACCCCCTGGTCCACCTCAATCCGCCCCTGTCCTAATGGCTCCCGAGGCCCGCGTGGCCCTCTTACATGCCTGCGTGGCCGCATTCTTATTGGGTCTTTCGTATCTTGCAGCTGGTGAGCCCTGCTACAGCATTTCTGGACTCATGGCTCAAAGATAAGACCTTCAGCTGGCACAGCAACTGGTTGAGGCACGGCCTTTGTTACCCTCGGGGCGACGGCCTTCGGTCGACTTCCTCAAATGGCCGAGCAGAGGTCCGGGTCTCTTGTTCCAGACCCCATAAAGAGCCCATGACTTGCTCTGAGCAGCCACACTGCGTTGCAATAGCAATACCAAGTTCGGCTTCGTAGAGGACGACACATGTTGTTCCAAGAATATCACTAGACCAAGCCGGTGCTGACTGACTGACTACTACCTACTTAGCACAACTCGCCGTGAGTAAATACGAGTGTGTTTTGTGGCATACAGGCCAACTGTCATATTGACGGTAAATCCGCCCGAGACAAAGGCTATGTGTGTATCCGCCTGACTACAGTGGCCGGCTGCGCTTTTCTTCTCTGGGATAGCCATAGTCAATGCCTGTTCCACCCTGCAGGCAGGGTCAGTTCAAGCTTAAAAGCAATTCGCAAGGCCGCAGTGGGGTGTTTGGAGACGGAGGAGAAATAAAGTACGCGAGCGAGATACGATAATAATCGGCCACCGAGGGTCGCACTGCTCACATTCCGGAACGCCGAAAAGCGCTGCTGTTACCCTGCCCTTCCACATTTGAACAGATTCTACTCAGGCCTCGGCTTCCATTTGCTTGGTACTTACGTGTTGGAAATGATACTATCCAGCTCCGCGTTGCCGGCCAATGTTTGGCCTTGTAGTAGGTTGGTTGAACGTCCGGTTTGAACCTCAGCTCGGCGAGCACATACTGATCCACAACATCGCACGGAGAATGTCATAAGACGCTAGAAAGCTTTGAGAGGTATTTGCCGTCAAACATTAGTCATTATATTCCACATCGCCGAATACACGGCTCAGCTACCTCTGCAGACCGCATCCCCGCCCAGACGACAGTCGCCACACCATCCCGTTAGAACGTCGTTTCCCGCAGTTTCCCTACTTTCCCAATCTCATACTCTATCCAACGGCCGACCCGCGTCCGCCCAGTGACGAGAATGCTGCCCGGGTTCATGACGTGGCAGCCCTCGTACGTGATGCAGAACGGCGGCGCGGTCGTGTCTACGAGCACCATGGACGTCGGCAGCGGGTACAGGTGTAACGCGGTCGCGTAGTCCCAGTGCACGGGACGAATCGACTGACGGAACGGCGCCAAATAGCCTTGGTCCAAGACCGTCTTTACAAGCTTCCGGGCCGTGTGCACATCCTGCGGGACGCTCGGACTGACCTGCTTGACGGCGGCTCTCTTCCCTGGAATGTCGACGTCCATGGCCTCCTCTACGGCCGGCTCCTCGACCGGGTCGCTACCGCCCATGACAACATCGTCTGAGCCGCTTTCAATTCCAGCGGTTTGGATTTCTTCGTCTTCGTTTTGAGGTTGCTTCGAGGTTTTGAGGCGTACAGCCGCGCGGCGGAGGCGGGCTGACATGTCGTCGCGGAAGATGACGACTTCGTGGTTGGGGCCGAACAGCGTCACACGACTGGGATTTGAGGTCCAGATGGCCTCGCCGTCGCTCTTAGCCCCGACTTCTGCATTAGCCGCGGCGAAGACGCGCCTGATGCGGGACGTAAAGACGTCCGGAGCTCCTTTGCGCGGCAGTGGGGTCGCAGCTCCCGCGGTGAAGGAAGAGACCCAGGCGTCGTTATCGCCGGGGACGAAGATAAAGGTGGACGTTTGAAGGAGAGTTGGAAACTCGGATAGTGTTGAAGCCAAGGCGTCGAAATATTCCTTGTATTCTATGCTACCACCGCTACCGCCTCTCGCGAGGACGGCGTGCTGGGTGAAGTTGCCCGTGATGATGAAGCTCATGGGACTTACGCCTTCGGGCTTGGCAGCATATATCGTGAGGATCCTCCGCAAGGCCTGTAAGGTCCGTGGCTGGTCGAGATTCAGCTCGCCAAGGATGACCATCCGGCCCCTGCTAGGAACCTCTTCGGCAGAGTGGCGGGGCAGGAGGCGCTGCTCGAGCTTTCGCATCTTGGACCCGACAGCCCGTTCGCTGCCCACGCCGAGAAAGTCGATCCAGCCGAATCCGCCTCCTATGGTGTGGTCCTGGCCGCCGTCTGGGCCGCTGACACCTAGTGTGGCTTTCCTCTTCTCGCAGGGGGGCTGGCCGATGAAGAAGCCTTGGAATCTACCACCCAGCGTCCCGCCGACACCACTGCTTCCACTCAAGCCTTTGCCGGTGGACTCTTCTTCCTCTTCGTAGACACCATCCACAAGAACAATCATGCCTGGTGCGAACCATGCCGAGTCCTCGGGAATTGCAACCGCTTGGGAGACGTCGAGCGCAATCGTAGCTGTGAGGTCACTAATTGCAAGACCTCCCGCGGGAAGTACGTTCAGCATACCCAGAAGCATATGATGACTCCCGTGGCGGCCCAAGAGGTTGGAAATTGGTGTGATCTTATGATTCAGTTGATTCGACGAAGAGCGCTTAAGTGATGGTGCTCTGGCGCTCGCGACGGCTGACGTTTGGAAAGACTCGTTCCTGAGTAACCTTTGGTGTATGACGTTGTACCTGTTTCGGAACAGAGCAGTCTTGTTTTTTGCTGGTGGTAAAAGGGAAGGTTTCGATGTTTCTCTGTCATTATGTTAACCAGCGGGCTCTTGTCGCAAAACGCATTACACTTTACCTTTCGAAATGCTTCTTGGCAACATTGTAAGAGAACCTCGGATGGTCATATGCGTCGATGACATTGAGCCATTTACGCGCATCCCTGATGTTCTCTTCTTCATCGTCCTCCTCTACACCGAGACTGGACATGCCGAAGCTCTGTTGGCTATCCTCCCGTACCAAAGACGACTGTACTGGCCGCAACCCCAACCTCGTATTCGACATGTCCGCGTCTTGTCCCGGCTCGATCAAAAGACTATTCTGTCGGCTCAGGCCCCTTGCGCCCGTCACAATCTTGCCTCCGCTCATATTCCCCTCCAAGGTCTTCAGAATATCCTTCAGCTCCGTGCTAGCGCCGTCAACAATGACCCCACCATTGCGATTCTTCCAAGACTTGGCCACCTCTTCCAACACCTTCTCCGCCAGGCCCTCTTCCCGCCAAGCTGAGCCACAATGACGGCCAATGAAGGTTGCGAGTTCTTGGAGAGCGGTTGAGGTCAACGTCAGACTGTGTTTCTTCGTGAACGTCCGAAATGCCAAAGGTCGAAGGGTGGCCGGTGGGAGGATTATTGGGAGAATCGCATGCTTCGCAGGCGCCGAAACTTTAAACGGTTTGAGGGGGTGTACCGGGGTGCCAAATGCGGGCGAAGATGAGGGTATCGCGGAAGAAGAGGGGGCAGGTGTCTTTGCGCCAAAGATACTGGCCATGGGCATTTGCTTGCGCTTCGGGGATATTGACGGCAGCGGATCCATAGTCGCAGTGGTGGTGCTCCTTGATGCTCTCTGCAGTTCCTGTAGCGCGAAATGACAGGTGAAGATTTAAGTCAACTTCCGTAGGGTGGTTTGTCGTAACGGGCTGTAGGTGTTGTCGACCGTCGTCGCGAGAGGGGTACCAAATGTTTAATTGAGGCGCGTCCGATTCTCAAGAACGCGTCTGGCAAATTGATCGCGTTGTGGCGTACAGCACTATAGTGGGGTCAAGTGGCTGTTCTTGGCGGTGTGGCTGAAGCTCACTACAACCTACAGGGCCAATATGCCGTCATCATTGGACAAGAGAGCTGAAGCTATCCCCCTCGACCAAAAAAGCTTCAGGATCGAGTTGCTGGAGAATTTGGCGTCATGCACATCACAATGTTAGCACCAACAGCTCGGTTTTCCCCGAGACTTGCCTCTAGGTCAATATTTTTTCGCTCAGTCTCCAGTCTGTCGTCGAACCCACGCATTGTAAGTGTTATTGAGACAACACAAACACGCAAGACCCTAACCAATGTTGCTTTGCAGAAAGTTTTCCCTGCCGACGCATCGCGAGCTTCTTTTCTCCTGTCATATCTCGAAGATGATCCACCCAACCAGAGGCTAGCCATTGGTTTCTCCACGACAGATCCCCCGTCGCCGCGCTCCTTTACTGAGAACCAGACGTTCACCAAGATCCTTTATGAAGTTCTCTCCGAAAACGCGCACAAAGACAAAGACCTCCTAGCCCAAGCCCAAGCTTTTGCTAGTCCTGGGGGAGCCACCCTCGGCTCCGGAGGCGCGTTTTTCTCTCAAAAGAACAAGCAGCGTTCTTCAAGCAAAGTCGGCGGTGGCGGCGGCGCTGGAGGAAGCGGCGCCGGTGGTGCCAGTGCCCAGGGGGGCGCCGGCGGAGGTGGACACGGTGGTTACGTGCACCTCAGCGACTCGAGGAACCCCCCGGACTTTGGTCGAATCGCATGGCCCGAGGATATCATGGGCAGCGTTGAGGTTGACCAGAGTGGTAATATCATTGGGCAGCTCGAGCCTAGCGGGACGTATCGGATCATCACCAACGAGGGAATGTAAGCATGGAGCTCGGTATGTTCGGGTGGAGTGCATTCGCTAACAGCAGACAGTCTCGGACTTAGCCCCTTCCTCGAGGAGAAGCTCATCGCGAGGCTCCGTGCGGAAAACAAGAAGGACAAGTCGTAGTTGTCTTTCAAAGAGCCGTAAAAAAATGGGGGGGGGGGGTTTCTTTTTCCAGGACTATAGCTCGCGAAGTGAAATCAGCATGATTGGTACGCTTGAGGTGTACGGATAAATGCCCGCTCTTCATTTACGACCACACATGACCAGCAGACTTCCTTAGTTGAGCCAAGATGATCCCATTTATGAGCTCCGAACATAGCTATTGAAGGGATATATTGCAACCTAAGAAAACGTGCAACAGGGCCTAGGCAATAAGAAATCTCCGCGGGTTATGGGGAGCCCACTTGCCTCCACTTGGTCTAGTCTTTCGGCAAGGAACAAGCAAGCGGAGAGGATCGTGAGCAGGCCCTCATAACCTCGGGAAAAGAGTTGCTGCAGAATCTTCTGTCCTGCAGACACGGTCCCCCCCCTCCCCCCCACAACCCCGTCCTCGATTCTCGTTGTGCGTAGACGAAAGTAGAACTACACAGAAGCGGGCATATGCACCAGGCTTCGCACCGCCGGTGCGACGTTTCCTTCCGGCATGGCTCGCCGACAAGCCCTGGAGATTTCCGAGCCAACGTCCCAAACCATTGTAAATCAAGCTCCAAGCCTCTCTCTCCCTCTCTCTCTCTCGGCGCGTTGGCAGCATTGATAACGCCTACCCACAGCAGCATCGGGGATCAACTTCGGTTCGAGGCAGCTGGCCCCATGTGTGGTAGGATTAATCAAGGCCTTTTTAGCCTATACAGAGATGCAGCAGAACCTTCTTTGATCTGCTCCGGGTTTGCTGGGCCGTCGAAGACACTCGTGAAATGCGCGCGAGCGGCGATTCGTTGGGCTCGGTTTTCTTTCTCGTGTCATAAGAGAACTAGGGATTTGCAACAGCCAAGAGCGGACCTTGTATTGAAGGGTGGCATTGTAAAGTTACTCTCACTAATGAGATCAGGTTGAAGGATTTAAGCCACTGGGTCTCTATCTCCGACCTGCCGTCTATTGGTCTGTCCAATTCCTGATTCGGCTTCGAGCGCGTCAGGCACGTGTTTGTTTTGACAGATGATGGTTCAGTACGGAGTACTGTCGAGAACGTGTTGAAACCGTGTTTGGTTGGCAATATGCGCGGACAATTAATCAAGCGAGCAAGCCACCACCACAGGACCCGTCACGCAATGGTGCTGTTATCAAATGAGGGTTGCCGGCAGGTCTACCTGCCAATTTCTTTCCGGAATCCGATTAGCCATTATGCAACCATGAGGCTGCCGTAATCAGCTGCGCATTCTCACCCGTGGTCCGAGGAAATGAGGTGCAAGATATGGTGATCACCTTGTCTGCTCACCTCCCCACGCGTACAGCAGGAGGTGAGGTGGTGTCACAACGGAAACGTATCTTTCTGCTGCAGCATCATCCAGGACAGGACAGGAAAGGACGTCTTGGGCAAGCCCAACGGAAGGCTGCCCGATCCGCGCCGATTACATTCTTCAAGGTCGCCAGTCGCAAGTAATGATCCCACCAATCGTAGAAGCCTTTTGTCCGACAAAGCTGCCCACTATGAGTCGGTGAGTACTCTGTAAATAGTGGGAGCAGCCCCTCCATAAACCCCTAAATTGGCATCAAAATGCACAGGCCACCACCGACGGTCCCCCCACCAAAGCGGGCAGGCGGGCAGGTGAGACTCAGAGAGGGCAGTGTGGCACTTGGCCGGCAGGCCACATCAGGCAGGGGTGGTGGGTGGTGGGTGGTCAATCAGTCATACCCAATGTGAGCCTGGCACGAACCAGGAGCGCCAAGGAGCTTCTTGGCACCCACTCCACCTCGCCATTCCATGTTCCCCTCCACAATCCACCCACATCCAACTTCGTCATGCCCACTTGAGTGTGGTCCAAAGGCTTGCTCCGGCCACAACCCATTTAAACAAAAACGACCCCTCCCCCCCCCTCCCCCCCGACCGACAACATGGCTTCCGGTTTCGACGAGGAGGAGCTCCATATCAGCCTCTCCCCATCCCAGATCCGTCGTCGCTCTCAGCAGCACGGTGCTGCCGCCGATGCTGCTGCTGCTGCCGCCGCCGCCGGTCGTCACGAGCTACAACCACCTTTGCCCGACGCCGCCATAAACGCCGTCAACATGGGACCTCCCGTCGACACCACCGCCCCGCTGCGGGATAAGATCAAAACGGAGCAGCGCATCGGCGCATACAAGATCATCAAGACCCTAGGCGAAGGCTCCTTTGGAAAGGTGAAGCTGGCCATACACAACGGCACCGGACAGCAGGTCGCTCTCAAGATCATCGCTAGGAAGAAACTCATTAGTCGCGACATGGCCGGCCGAGTGGAGCGCGAAATCGAATACCTACAGCTTTTGCGACACCCTCACATCATTAAGCTGTATGGCCTCCCCGCCCAACCACCTGTCATGCCCCTCATCCGTTCAAACCCCTCACTAACCCGAATGACCCTAGGTATACCGTTATCAAGACACCCAACGAAATCATCATGGTCCTTGAGTACGCCGGCGGTGAGCTCTTTGACTACATTGTACAGAATGGACGTATGAAGGAGCCCGAGGCTCGTCGATTCTTCCAGCAGATGCTCTGCGCCGTTGAATACTGTCACAGACACAAGATCGTTCACCGAGACTTGAAACCCGAGAACCTGCTGCTTGACGATAACCTCAACGTCAAGATTGCCGATTTTGGTCTCAGCAATATCATGACGGACGGGAATTTCCTCAAGACGAGTTGCGGAAGCCCAAACTACGCGGCACCAGAAGTTATTGGTGGTAAGCTTTACGCCGGGCCAGAGGTGGATGTCTGGAGTTGCGGTGTGATTCTCTACGTCCTGCTAGTCGGGAGACTACCCTTCGATGACGAGCATATTCCCAGTCTATTCGCAAAGATTGCGCGCGGAACGTACAGCATACCTCAATGGATGAACTCGGGCGCCGCGACGCTCATTAAGAAAATGCTGGTTGTGAACCCTGTACAGCGTGCTACGATCGACGACATCAGACAGGACCCATGGTTCATGGTAGACCTGCCTGCCTACTTAGCACCGCCGGTCGAGGAGTTCTTCAACACGGGCGTGGATCCTAACAAGGCCATCCAGAAGAGTGATATCGCCCCCAACGCCCCTCCAAGGGTCCAGGAGAAGCTACATAACGAGGTCACGGAGAAGATCAGTAAGACCATGGGCTATGGAAAGAAAGATGTTGAGGAGGCCCTGCAGGCTGCCGAACCATCTGCGATCAAAGATGCATACATGATTGTCCGCGAGAACAAACTCATGCAAGTGAATGGTATGTGTCACGTCAAACGCTGTGCGTGTCCCGTTCTGACGTCTTTTCAGAGGCCATGTCGTCACTCTCAGTCGATCAAGATGGGTCAAACAGCCCCTTACCAAGTGCTTCGTCAGCCAGATCCGGCGGGTCTACCGTGGGCGGGCAGCGTCCGTACATCAGCAAGATTGGCATCTTGCCAAGTAGTCTGCCAGCCTATCACAAGGAATACGTTGAGCGTGAAAAGGGCGGGTTTGAGGACCATCCGACGCCTACCATCGTGGTCGATGAACCAGGCCCCTCAGCCCGTACAGACGCTGAAAGGGAAGAGACGGCCCGGCATTTGAAGCCTCACTCGAGAAACAGTCAAGTCCGCCTCGACGACTCGGCCAAAAGGCCTCAGGGTATGACCCCTGTGGTGCAAGCCAAGAAGACGAAACCCGTGAGATGGCAGTTTGGAATCCGCTCTCGTAACGCGCCGTGGGAGGCCTTGCTGTGCATACACAAAGCGTTGAACAAACTGGGCGCAACCTACGTGCCAGACGAAGACTACGAGAAACTCCACGGGACGGAGACAGATCAGCCCAGTAATGAAGGTAGCTTTGTCGACGACTACACATCTCAGGGGGGCAATGACTCAACGAGTAGTATAGATCCGCTAAAGCGATACAAACTGCCTGCCGACCCGTGGCACATCAAGGTTCGCTGGGAGACACAGAGTAAGTCGAACTGTACCCTCCGACCTGATTGATCTATTGTTACTAAGTATATTGCAGCACTGCGAAAAAGATCGGAGACCCCCACAGAGGGAAGCAAGACACCGGATAGTTACCACGTTACGGGTGATGACGAAGTCAAGCGCGACTTTGTAGCCCTGCACATGGACATCCAGATATATGAGATGGAGCACGGCGTTTATCTCGTGGACTTCAAATGCTCTGGCTATGAGACGGCCGACAGGAGACTGCTCGAGGAGAAGGATGTCACAAGTCCTTTCCCGTTCCTAGACATGGCCGCGCGGTTGATAATGCAACTAGCCGAAGCGGACTGAAGGTCGTTTCTTTGATGTTCCATTATCACTGTTGACAAGTTGTCTTCCGTTTTGACAGGGGTAATCCAACAAGGACTTGAAAACGGTAGACTCAGCAATAGACATGGGAAGGTATGCTGGTCGTTGGGACCACGTCACAGCGTCAGGGTTATGGGGATAAGGGAGTTTGGGTGTGGTGTGTTTCGTTTTGACTATATTCGGGAGGGCTTGGCTCTGCTTTGCTCGCCTCGGCTGAGGCAACAAACATCATGTATTTCCCTACCGTTGGTTCGAGACGTATGGGATGGCGGGTTGTGCACGAAACGTGGCAAGGGGGTAACTATAGACATCGTGTCAGCATGTCGAGTAGGCGTTGAATCAGGCAAATCATCAGCATTACTCATCACGGCTCAACCGCGGTGCCGTCTCCAGAACTTTGTCTTATCGGAAACCATGTCAAATCCGAGGCCCGATTGCGCCAGGATATGATCCAGCGACCAACGGCTGAGTCCCAAAGCCGTAGGCCGGAACGAGAAAACCATAAACCCTGGGCGCGATACCATGCGTAAAGGCGGCAAGAAGCTTGGCCCGAACTGGCAGTCAGTTCCGTGGGGGGGTGCGTGTGTGAGTGTAGATATGAATGTGTTTTATGTCCATTTTCCCGCAAGTCTCGTATCGCACGCCGCGGATCGTGTCCATCGCATGTATTAGCCCCTCAGGGCGTGTTGTGGCAGAGCCTCATGCAACTCCTTGACACGGTCCAAAAGTCAAGACCGCGTCACCTGCGCTCGGAGCAACGAGACAAGACTCAAAGCAGAAGCCAGCTCAGTTCGGACAGCGGCACCGCTAAGTCAAAAGAGAGAGGGTCGGCAGAGAGTCAGACGGCAGCAATACGCCCTGATCGGGGCAAGTGTTGGTTTCACAGTTCATGGCGACCCTAGACAGCAGTTTGCCCTCACCACCCCGACTCGGGTCTTTCAAATTCAGGGACGTCGCGGAACACTTCAGACGATACACCTGTTCAAAGCCCGGGACGGAGGGCAGATAGGACCCTCGTCATACCTTGGCACGAAACATGCACATATGCCACATGCGGTCTAGGGCTGTGCCAGCCCCCGAGCCGAGATAGCAGACGACCGTCGACCGGGACAAGACGAGAGCATTCGGCAAAAATTGCGGGTCCGTCCTAAGTCTGAATTTACGGCACGGTGCAGTAATCTCCGGAGGAGCCGCGACCGCCCTCCCTCTCAGCCGCACGACCATCTGCCGAACTCAGGATGCCAGTCGCTGATGCGATTGCTTGTCTGATCACTCGCTTGCCATAAGCTGCTTCGACCCAGCCCCTGAGGAAACTCTGTCATCCTTCGTCGCCGATCCGATCTCCACCCCTTCCACATGTGTTATGGCGTTTGTCCCGTCTTAGTGATGCTGACGATAGCAACCCAGCCCCAAACCGTGACGTTCCCCCCTTGCGCGTACGTACGTGCCCGATCACAATCGCGGGTCACGGGCTTGTGTGTAGCGTTCATTTGTGATGTCTGACAAAGTCCGCGGCCGTGCTGTGCTTTCGTCGGAATCACACTCTTCCCAACTCTACAGCTTGGTGCGAAACCATCCCCGTCGCCAGCACGAATCAGTGGTTCCGGCCCAAATAAAGAAATGAAAAGAAGAAAAAAAAGGAAGGGATGGGCCTGGGATGCCAAGGAGGTGATGGATATGCCAGGTTCAGCAGATTTCGCAGGACTTTTACAAGTCACCGAGGGTCGGGAGAGGGCCAAGAGGCGAACGTGACGAAACGTGCTCTATACGCCTGTCTGCGGACTCCGTCTCCGTCAGACCGCTCCACACATTGCATGGGCGCGTATCGCTTCAAGCTTTTCAGGTTCACAAGTTTGACCACCTACCGCGGAAACCATGTAGGCTTCCCTCTCCCTCCCCCTCCCCCCCCTCTCTCTTAGTAACAATAGAGTTTTTGGTTCATCCCACACCCGCCTCGAGCCCCTTTTCTCCTTCATCTTTTACCCCCCCTCCTGGTCTGTGGATGCGGGGGAGGGTGTCGAATTCTTTTTTCTTGCGACGAAACGAAACTTGAGATGGGGTGACAAGAAGGCAATGGAGGTGTTGGCATGTGGGATGGCGGCCAAGGAGGAAAGAGAGTTTAATATTGGACGGTAGGTCTCGCTATTCGGGGAACAGCGTCGTCCTTGGTTTTGTCTCTTGGGCGTTTCTCCCTCCCTCTCTCTCTCTCTCTCTCTCTCTCTCTCTCTCTCTCTCTCTCTCTCTCTCTCTAGTCTTACACCCTGACCTGTAAATCCGATTATACACATCATTGACTCGGCGGATTATAGTTCAGTTGGAAGTTCAGCGCGGTTGCTGAGGACCGAGCAGTACGGAGGGTCACGGAATAGGCAAACGCCACATTTGCGTCCACTTGAACTAGGTCTAAGCCAGACGTCAAGGTCTCTGTGATTTCATAACCCCCACCGCAAAGCCAAAAACTGCTTCTACACTGCGTACGGTGTAAAACACTACCAAAGCTGGCCTTGGTTCATCGACAGGGCGAAGTGAGGTGTCGCGACTTGTTGTCGACGCGGCGGCCACAGGGGCCCACGAAAAGGCAGACGTATTGATATACGCATGGACGAGAATTATGACATGTGTTATCATAGCCAGGCGATGAACCAAACAAGTATTCACAGTAAATACACACTGAAACACGTCTCTAATGCTACCTTGTACTTCAATCAAGACCAACTTGTTTATCTACACACACTCACACACACACACACACACACACACACACACACACACACACACGACTTCCCCTGGTCGGAGCGGCTTAAGCCCAATCAAGACGAGAGAGCATGATGCGGCGGGATGCACGATCAAACTACAAATCTATCTGGTGATCCAACCTAGCACTGCCATACCGTCTCTTCGTTTCGCGCACCTGATGGGGGTGGGGGGGGTTGGACAAGATTGGGATTGGAGATGCAAACGCACAGCTTTATTCGTAGAAGAGGCAGGTGGACGGCCGGCTACGATCGATAAGTCTGTCGGTGGCTGTTCCACCTCTCCACTGCAGCTAGGTCTTCTATTTATTTTTCTCCGTCAAGTCCTATCTAGCTTTTCACTTTCGTTGTGGAGATGGATCGTTGATGGACCGGGGTCGAGCAAGCTGAGCAGAGCAAATCGCGTGCGGAGGGGGGGGCTCACAAGGCAGAGCGGGCGCTGCGACGCATGTATGACATGCGCTGGTGGCATGTTCATCCCGTCCAGGCGGCACGGCCAGAGTCGTTCTTTTCCCCTCCTCTTCGTCTTTGTGTTTTGTTGGTATTTTTGGTTCTTGCTTTGTTTTGTTTGCCTGGCTCCACGCTAACGTGGAAAGTTTAAGAGGAAAACTCTCCCTCTCTCCAGGAGAGATGGCAGACGGACGGGGCAAGACTCGCACTCGCTCCTGCTGACACTCTGTCCTCGTGAAATCGGTTCGCTCCTGCCGATGTTTTTGCCCGGCGAACTCTACTCTCACACGACTGCGCGGGGGAGTGGGTTAGAGGACGGCCCAAGGGACAATGTGTCGACCGTGCAAGAGCGCTGACTCTGGGAGTTGGAATAGCCAGAAACAGACCAAGGCGGCACGATAACCTTTCTTCTTCTTTCTTTCTCGACCGTGCAGGTCCCGTCCCGGCTGTGTATCCTCTCCTCGGCTCGGCTGAAAGTAATCAGGCCATGGGGCCCAAGCCATACGATATCAACCAACATGATGGTCAGATGTTGGAGCTGGCCGAAATCTAGTCATCTCCAAAGGGAGGCAGAAACTCTATATCAGACCGGCCTATTGTTTGGTCTTCAGCTCCTCTCCTCGCCCCCCCTTGCTCGGTAGGAAGAAACCTTCTTTCGGGCGGCTGACCCAAGTCCTTTGTAGCGTGTCTGGCATAGAAGACTTTGCACCCACGCTGCACACCCCCTCCCCGCGCTAAGCGCCAAGGACAGAGACCAAGCCAGCAGGCAAGCCAGAATCCCTCGTTTCGGCCCAATAGTTTACTAACGAACGTTGACGGGTGAGGGAAGAAGAACAGGTGTGCCTTGAGCCTGTGCAGCGCAGTGTGGCGTCGTTGCTGGCGATCTCGCGGCGCTGGAACATCACCGGCCCCGATGCACCACAGGAGCCCAAGCGTTTGCAGCTCGCAACAGGCTGGCTTACCAAGAGCATCGTCGAGGGGTTTGGGACTGTTAGGTATAGCGGAACTATCGTGGGGAGTATATGTGGCTCTTACGGCCGTGAGCCAGGAACTAGTACTGTCACCAGTGGCGTCTGGCGGGGCCTATTCTGTTTGTCAAAGCGAACAACTAGAAAAGAAAATTGAATTAAAGAACAACGATGATGGTTATGATGGGGGTGGAAACTCTAAGCCGTGTCGCTTATGCGGCAGGTAGTTTACATGCAAGCGGTCGTTTTGGTAATTAAGGTTTGTTCCCTCTTCGCACTAATCACTTTGCCCCCACTCTTTCCCCAAAAGTAAGTAGGCTTCCTCTCAGGTGTACCGATACCTCGGGTACTACCTACCTAGGTATGTACAGTATGTAGGTATTCCCTTGCCGCCTCGAGGCCATCCCATGGTTGATGATTAGTTTCGCGAGAACACGTCAAGAAAGCCAAGGCGTCACACCATGCTTCCTTTTTTCTTTGTTCTCTCACTCTTGGTAGGTTTTCTGATACGGGTCGTCGGGATACCCAGATCGCGCTTCCCCTAACGGCCGACGTTCGTACCGTGATACCGGTACACCCACATGAGGTTAGGCTCCGCTCAGCCCCCCTCCCCTGCTGCCCACATCATGTTTGCTTCGTGATGCCGCGAATACCAAGGGATGGTGACGATGTATCCGTACATCATCGACCTAAGCCCACCCTATGCCACACCCTCCTCGGGCGGCAACACGGCTGGGCCAAGCAACAAACAGTCTTCTGTCCCGCAGCGTCGGCCGCTTCACTTTGACACCTGCAGCCGTCTAGCATCGGAGAGTCTCCGACACCTGCAGTACCGGTACCAATTTTTCGCAGACGCCCTCTCTCCCCCCTCCCACCCCCTTTCCCCCTCCCACCCTCTATCCCCCTCAAACTGCCATTTCGTACTCTCCCATGACAGTGATTTGTCCGGCATCGCAAGCAAGCCACTTTCAAGCGATGCTGCGGGGCCGCGCAACGGCGAGGCGGCGCGGTCTCCATGGGAGGTCGGTCAGTTGTGGAGTCTGAGCGAGCTCAACCAACCCCCCTGGAGCTGCTGCTCCAACGCACACCGACTCTATTATCCTTTCGACACTCCGTGTCCGCAGGGCGCGGAAACATGGAGACATGCCCAAGGGGAACATGGTCGGAACAGGCCCTGGACCCAGCTAGCCCTGCATTCGTGTACCTATCACGTCTCCGCGCAGGCCGATATCCGGGTTCCTTCTCCCCCCTCCCCCCCAAATCGGTCGCGGACTCCGACAGGACTTCTAGAAGGAGGAAGGAAAGCATACGGATACTCCCTCCCTCTCAGTCTGCCCACAAGCATGCCAGCGCAGCACTGTCACGCCTGACTTAGACTTCTGGTGGGCATATACCAGATGGGGCTCGCTTGTTGACTTTGCCCTTTCGTGCTCTGACTCAATCAATAGCGTGTCCTGTCCTGTTTTGCCTCGCCTTACTGGGTGTAATTAGGTGTATCGATCTTCGCCAAGCCCGTATCACTATGCACGATAGTGTTTGTACATGGTATGATGTGGAGAAAATGCGGCCGTTGCCAGCTGTGGGCCGCCGTGCCTCCACCACCGAACCGAAGCCAACGTCTCCCTGGCCTCCGTGCTTGGCGCAACATCCAATGGGACACTTGGCGCCCGCGTGTCGGAGCATCACGCATTGCCTTCTCCGACGGGAACGGACGCAGAAAGGAAAGAAAAGGATTCGGAAATGAAGTGGGAACCAAGGCAAACGCCCGACATTCCAAAACCTTTTCTTTATCGTTCCTGTCCCATCTTGTCAACCCCACGGTGAACCAACTCTAGAACCGGCCTCCTTTGTGGTAGGTATCGGCTCGAGGAAGGGCGTGTGGTGTGGGTCTCAGACCGTCCGACTGAGGGCACCGCCCGGGAAGGCGGGTCGCCTCCAGAAGGCAACCCCCTCTCCACCAATCACCGCTCCCGGTTCGCCTCAACTTGGCAACACCCGTCATTGTGTAAGTCCTTGATGCTGGACGGTAACGTCGGTCGCCCGTCTTGCAGGAGCCGATTCGGCACCGGGGTGTGCACCAAGAAGGTGTTATTGTGAGATTGGACAGAGGAATGCCAAGAGTCGACTTGATTCTACGGGTGTCAGATTATGGCACCTACGCGAGGCGTGTGTTAGACGACAGCGAATTGGGGGGAGGGGAGAGCGACCCGAACCCGTACTAATTGCCATGTCCTCGTTGTCGGCCTTGCTTATTCCAGTGTGCAAGGAGCGGCCGCTCTAGAGCGTGGTACCTATTCTGGCTGGCAATCGCAGCGTCATCGACAAGCCTCGTCAAAGCCTATCTGCGAGGATCGGACATCTCACGGCCTGGGGGGGGAGTGCCATAGAGTTCAAGAAGCCGAGAGAGGAGAATGCGAGGGAGCGGAAGAGGGGGGAATAGGGAGGGAGGGAAAAGGGGGATACGGATGTGGAGTCGATGCGCGGTAGTGTACATACCTAGGCATGTGGTCCGCAGGCAGAAGGAATGTTAAGGTTTGGTGATGTTTCTTGGCTTGCGGTTGCATATTAAAGATCGACGGTAGTGTTCTATCGCGGGCGTCGACCCCTATTTCGCATCGTCTGTTGGAGAGATGGACCCCGGCTAGAGATGAAGAAGGGGGGGGGTGGGAATGAGAGAATGAGAGAATAAGAGAAAGAGAGAGAGAGAGAGAGAGAGAGAGAGAGAGAGGTGAAGGAAGGGGGTAAGACCGTCCGTCAAGCGCCACACGCCCTCCACTCTGTGATCCTCCTCCTCCCAAACTGCCGGGCGGCTTCGTGTGATGTATGAGGCTTTGTCTGGATCGAGGCGCTTGCGAAAATCTCAATTAGGCTTTCCACGGCGACGTGTAGTACGTGGTTAGCGTATAACCCCCTCCCCCCTCGGAGGAGAGGCTGGTGCGGGCGCCAGTCGCCAAGGGCTCGCTCGCCCTGTGAAAGCCGCGTAACTGGGCAATCCTGCACTGGAAGCACATGCCTTGTGTACCTGGGGCCGTGGCAGCACGGATAAGGCACGAATAGCCTGTGCTTGTATGCGCACAGGGTGGAAATGTGAGGAACGACGGGACCGATGAGGGACGGACGATGCCCGCGACGGGGGTGCGGGGCAGCGCACCCGGGAACCCAGAATGGTTCGCCCATGGAATTCATGGTTTTGCCGTGGTGATTCTCTCATTCCTAATGTCGGGGCACTAAAGTTTGACGGCGCATGGCGTCCTGTCGGGCATGCGCACAGGGCCACGATCCCGCCCATACCCACTCGGGCAGACTTTCGTGGCACGAGCAGATATTCATTCGTACATGATGATGGCACGGACAAACACCCCGCCCTTGGCGGTTGCATCTTTGCCAACAACCGATACTAGGTAAACCATGCACGGCATAGGAAGGAGCACGCGTGCAGCAACCGCGCGATATACATGTGTGTAAAGGAATGCATGTCCATCAGTTAAGCCAATAGAGCAAAACGCTCCATGCACCGAGGTATTCTCAAGACCCCTTGCCGCGTCGTGCGGCGCGATCCACTTCAACCTGCCACCGAGATTCGCTGTCCGTCCTGTAGATCGCTGCCCGGCAAGGTGGCTCGAGATTTGGCAGCCTCTCCGAAAAGCTTAACCCGGGGAGTACAAAGGTACATCGTACTATGTAGACACCCGGTAGACAAAAAAGATAGCACACTAAATTTTACCTACCTACCTATACCCCCCTTTTTCCCCCCTTTTCCCTCCCTTCTTTACTTTATTATTATTTTACAGCAAAACTAACTTTCTATTATAATACCTAGTTATAAAGTTTAGACTCTAAAAAAAGCTAAAATTTAAGGAGTAATTAAATATTTATAAAAGATTAATCTAGATTACCTAAAATAATAGGTATTTAACTACTTTTAAGTTATAAGAAGAACTAGCTATTATATACTTTAAGACTATTTATAATAGTTCTATTATAACCTTTTTATTAATAAAATATATAGCTAGAGAAGCCTTATTACTAACTCTAACTTTTATATTCTTAATAAGTTTATATAAAGAGGAGGCTAGGACGTATAAACCTTATCTTAAGGTACTTTACTATAAGAAGTAAGTCTTAAAGTCTTATATAGCCTAAGAATAGTCTAATAGGTAATAGGTACACTAGGATATTATAAGTGTATTACCTACTACTATAGTTAGGTTAGCTTATATACTACTACTAACTAAGTAGCCTTTATAAAGTATATATTAAAGCAGTACCTTTACCCTAAGGACTAGCACTAAGTATAATTTTTTAATAAATATTACTTTAGCCTTAGGCTAAAGGGAAAACTATATATTATTTAAAAGCCTAGTAAGAAGTAGTGCCTAGACTATATCTAAAAAGTAAATATACCTTAAAATAAAGATTAGAAGTATATTTATATATAAGCTATAATTAGATATAAGTTTAAAAGTCTATTAGTTTTTTATAACTTAGAGAATAAAAATAAAAAAATAATATATAACTACTATATTAACTAGATCCTTAAGCTAGTAGTTAAACCCTAGATTAAGTAAGGTAATAACTTTATTCTTAAAAAGGATAGTAATAGTAGCTATAGGCCTTTACTAAGAAATAAAGTCTAGGACTAGAAGACTTAAAATAGCCTAAAGAGCTACTTTAATTATTATAACTCCCTAGATCTATTACTTATTAAGAATTACTAGTAAATACCTAAAGAGCTTATATAGCACTTTATATATTAGTTAGAGGGTAAAGTTAAAGAATTAGTAGAGGAAGGCTAGAGGTAATTATTATAGTTAACTATTAATAACTAAGTTAATTTAATACCTACCTAACTATAGGAAATAATTAATATAGATAGTAAGTGTACTTAATAGTAAATAGAACTACTTTATATTTAATTTAATTAATTTATATAGGTATATTTATTAATTAAATACTGTGTGGTTTGCGATAGTATGGTGTAGGTAAAATTTAGTGTGCTATCTTTTTTGTCTACCGGGTGGTAGACTCTCTCCCTCTCCCTATTAAAAGAACTTGGCACTAGTGGCGAGACGTGGCTGATTGGTTTCCGATGTGGAACGCGTCCATCGATAGTTGCCATGTCTGTGTAGGTGACATATACAGATAGATACCTACTTACTAGACTGGGGGGGATAAGGGGCAAATCACCGTTGCTTGGCTGTTTGCTTCTAACCCCGAAAGTTTAAAATGACAATCCCGGTTCTATCCTCCCTACCTGCCGTAGCCTCAGGTGAGACAGACACATCGCTAGCAGGTGCCCTAGTGCCTAGGTCACTTGGGCCAACTCGATACACACTCTTGGGCGCGTGTGCTGCTCGTCTAGATCTCACTTGGTCGGTGCAACCCGGAGTTCGGCATGTCATGTTTGTCCACGGGGAGAGTCTCCCTGAAACATGGAACGATTCTGTATCTAGTATGCTCATTACCCGTCTTGATTGGTGTCTCAAGGAAGGCTTGGGACGGTCAAAATTCTCCCTCGCCCATCGGCAGAATTTTCTTTATCGGACAGCACCGTGTTGTTCGTAGCCAAGACGCTCCTCGTGTATAGTTCAACGTCACGTGCCCTGTCCTGGCCGCCGCTGAACAGGAAGACTTGTCGCGTCGTCCCAAACGCCGAACTGCTCTTCATATCTGCCGGCATGGTGAACGTAGCCGTGCCGTTGCGGAAAGTGAAAAGTTTCGATACACTGTACTGACCGCTCCGTCCCTGCACGTTTTGGCCAACAGCGTTATAGGCCTCGAGGCCGGTTGGATACACACCCGCGCCTTCGACCTCCAACCTCAGCTCCTGGTACATTGTTGCTTCCAGGCTCAGGTCGCCGGCTGGCGTCATGTCGGCCGTCTGGTTGACTATCAGCGGATACGAGTATGTCGTTTGGTACCTGGCCGGCCCCCCAAGCAGCGCATCTGTGCCGGCGATGACAAAGTCATTGAAGCCATCGCGGCCGAACCGGCTTAGTATTGCACTGTTGGTATATGACAGACTTTGTGTCCACTCGGGATGACTGGTCCCGTTTTTGGAAACAACCTCGCCCTTGACTGAGATAGAACGCGTCACGCCCAGGTTGAAGGTGAGAGTCTCGTTCGCACCGGTTGCGTTCTTCCCAACCGCACGGCCGAATATCTTGATATCGGGGTCGGAAATAGAAACTGTAGGCGGCTTGCCGGTCGTGATAGACCCTTCCTCGTCTAACCAGAGGAAGACCTTGCCCGAGACCACCCAGAAATTACCAACGGTGGTGTTCACGATTAACCGGTTTCCTTGGTCGGAGATGCCAGCAACCTTGATCTTGAAGGTGTGCTCTTGGCCGTCGCTCAGGACCGGGAGCCAGGGAGTTATGTCAATCTCGTGTTCCCGCAAGTCGAACGCGTCAAGCCCCACGAGCGGTCGGTGTAAGCTAGGCACGACTCCTCCGGTGAAGACGACAGGGAAGGGCCACTGCACTCCGGCAAGTTTGTCGTCAATGAGGACCTGGACCTCGCGCCAAGGGCTTCCAGCAGGAGCAATACCGACGGTGGCATTGAAAGCTGCGGCATCGCTGTCGAGGACATTGCTCCACCAGAACTCCTCCGTTCCTTGGCCATTGGCTGAGACGGAGAAGACTGCTCGATTGGCATTGCGCGGAAATTTGACGGTGCTCACGGCCTCACGCTCTGGCACTTGCCAGGCACTGCCCGTGTTGGAGGACGCGTTCCGTGACGAGATGGGGATGATGAGGTCAGCGGGGAGTGCATTGTCGGTTCCCACATCGGACTTAAAGAAGGTTGCGGTCAGGGTGCAGTTGAAAGGGGCGGTATACCTGTCGTCTTGGCGGCGTTAGCGGTTTTGGCCCCCAATCCAATGTCTCCGATGAAAGTAGCGGGTCGGGGTTTGGTGGCATCGGCCAATCATTTGATACATGGATGGCTGGGTCGCTAAGAGGTGTGCTGGAGCGTCAACCAAGCAAACATACCGATGAGGTTAGGCAGGTCGAAAATGATCTTTTGGGGAGATTTCCAGAGGCTAAGGTACGGGGTCATGTCCTTCCAATAGGTCCAAACAATCCCGGGGGCCGCTCTGGGCTCCGCTGTGGATGTTCTCCACACCTCCGTGTCGCCGAAATACAACAAAGCCAGCCGATCCAGTTGACGGCCTGCAGATGTGGCAGTAAAGTTCACAATAACGCGGTTAAAGTCGCAGTTGGGAGGCGTGTAATCACCTGTCGGCACCAAGTCAGGGGATCCATCTCCGCTTCACAACCATGAACCTGTATGAGCCAATGGTAAGACGCAACTTACCGACAAAGGGTTTGCCATAGCTGTTGCCAAATGAGTGGTCCATAAGCTGCACCCTACACCCTGTAAAGTCCGCCGGAGATGTTCCCTTGCCATCATCACTATTACCAACCTCCTGGTAGACAGGGCCGTTGGGGCCTAGCACCGGCTGGGCGACTTGGAAACATTCGAGCGGCCGTTGCCCGCCTTCCTCTGCACCTGGCTGAGGATCCGGCGGCGCCGGAGCATCAGCCATGATTCCCTGGTGACGGGTGCCATAGTCCGAGAGGGCCGCCTCCGGGGTTAGGTTATATGAAGCTACGAATCCCGTGTTCAGAACGAGGACAAAGAACGAAACGGCAAGCGCTCTGGTGACCCGTCGTGGGGCCATCGTGTGGCGCCTTTGCAGGTTCGGATTTCGACTTCTTGCTCTGCAACCTCGAGGCCGGGCTGCCCTGTATTTCGGTTAGGTGTCTGGTGGCCGGTGTCAGATACCGCGTGACGAGAGAGAAGAGGATGTGGCCAAAACTGCTTATCAAGCAAAAAAGCCACCGAATCCCATAGGGCCGGTCAGCTAGATGGAAAAGGGGGGCCGGAGGGTTCCGGAAAGAGAGAGAGGGGTGGGGGTGGTGAAGGAATAGCAAGCAGCCCAGTGAGCGCCACGGAAAGCCAACTGCGAGAGAAAACGCCAGTGCAAGCAGCTGAACGGAATTAGAGGCTGAACGGCTCAATGCGTGACGAGGATTCCGGTGGGCGAAGTGACAGGATAGATTCGGTAGATTTGCATCTATTGGAAGTATGACGGTTTGGGCGGCGGTGGCGGGCAGGCGAGCCGGGAGGCAGGCTGTAGGGCGAACCACGATGGGGTTGGATCTGGCGCGTATGTACCTTGGCTAGTAATTATAGTGAGTATGAGATCGCATGCGGAGGTGCGTCGGGCGAGAAGGTAAGCGATATCGATCGGCCAGTGTAAGCTCAAAGGCGGCGTAACTAGTAAAAGTAAGGAAGATGGTGACCTCAATCGTGTACCTACGGCAGGTACGGAACAGGGCAGTCGGAAAGGATTGGCCCTATAGAGAAGAAGCCTGTCGACCCGGATATTGAGTTATGGTTTAACGAGGACCGTTTCATGGGGATGAGTGAGCTTTGGATAAATTACAGATACCTAGATGAAGAGTTGACAAAGGAAGTCACGGACACACCGAGAGGAGGCAGGAAAAGGCTCGAGATGGAGTTATGCGGTAATGGTGCATCGTGCCATCTAGCCTTCCATGCTACACTTTCTTTCTCTTGCCCATTTCCTCTTTCGGTCTCAATGATCATCTAATCATCCAAAGCTAAACAAGAAGGGACCCCGTGCCCGTGCTGCTGCTGCCGCCGCTGCCGCTCCTGCTGCTGCTGCTGCTGCTCTCCTCTTTCTCTTGGTGGCTGCTTTGCGACAAGAGCAAGGCAAGAGCGCGCGCCGGCTCCTGCCCGTTCTGAAGGTCGTCGTCGTCGTCTTGCACCTTGCTCCATGCTCGGGTTCCCCTTTTGTCGCCGTACATACCGCACGCACCTGCCATTCCATGCGAACAAAACACTGAATAACCTTAAACCTTCTGAGGAAAGCGACCCAGCTGAAATTTCGAGCTGGGGCCACCTGCCGTTTCGAGGAGGTAGCCCTCAGGGTAATTTTGTTAGTTAATGGAGGAGAAGAAAGAAGAGGCGCAATCGATGCATGAGTGCAAGAGTCGTGGGGGAAGTTTCGATCGACTGGCTGCCGCAGCACTGGTCGAGGCAAGAGAGTCAAGCCGGTGAACAACAGCCCGCCCAGACCAATCTGTTGCTAGTAATGTCAATATTGAATTTATTGTTATTGGAGGCGCAGTCAGTCACATTCAACCGTGCATGGAAAGACACGAGGTAGAGAAGGTCTGAGGATGTGAGAATCATGAATCAAGCTATGTTGTTTTCCCCCGTTCGCTTGCAAATGCCAGCCAGAGTGCACCCAGCAAAAAAAAACCAAAAACAAAACCACCTAGGGTAAATGTCTATGATGCATGATTGTAAAACCAAACCGTGCCATGCTGCCTTGTCGTCATATATGTACATAGCGGGTTGTGGAAGGAAAAAAAAAACCCCCCCCGAAGAAGAATAGGATGCACAAGAAATAGCCTCGCCCCGAGCACAAAAATCCAAAAATAAATACTCGAGTATGGTGAGTGACACGCACACTTTGACGCCAAACCACCGGGCAATTGTTTCCGGCTATTTGTCTGCAAATAGCCTTTTCTCCCTCGACAAGAATGCCAAAAAGCATAAAACTGACACAATTGACGATCCGCCACCATTCGCCCGAATCGCCCGCGCGCGTTCCATAATCCAAGACATTCGACCTGGTACTCCCGAGTATGAAATGGTCCCATCTGGTCGCTCTCGTGTCATGGCAGCGTCCTAGCGGCTTTCCACGCAGGCGCCTCTGGCGCTGGCCAAGCCACACTCCAACAAGGAGCGACGGGACTAAACAGTGCAGTTGACCACCCAAGAAACCGTAGACGTGACCAGTGGCTTGAATCATCATCATCAGCAACCAGTGATCCGAAACCAACACGTCGTCCCGAATGACTCCGTCTAACCCTCCCCCACCCGGCAAGTCTAGACATGGCAGCATCACACATCGTGACGATGCGAGGGCTGAGATTAGCTGCAGAGCGACCGTTCTATGTCTGTGCTCAAGGCTGCCTTGCCATTCTCGTCGGCCATGTTGGATGCACCGTCAAGTGTCCCGAATGCCCATCGTCGTTGTTGGAGAGACCACCGTCTCATCTGGAGGATGGTGCAATGGGCCAGGCTGCGACAATGCACATGGAGATAGGCAAGCCCTGTCTTCCATAAAGACCGATCCTGGTACTGGACGTTGCCTGCCGGGTCGCTTGCCCTTCATCCCCCTTGTCTCCCTGAGTATGCAGGTTGCAGGCTGCGCTGTGACGTTCTGCAGTGGAGTCCTAGGGAGAAGTGGGAAGACTGAGACGGAGCAGATAGAGAGTGTGTGTAAGGGGTCCTGTTTTCTTTCTTTTTTTACTCTTTTTTTTTCTCTTCTGCTTTTTTACCCTTTTTTTTTAATAAAAAAAAAAAAGAGCGAAGGGACGGGGCGCTTGGACCCATTCCAATTTTCCTATTTGTAGGCAGGATACCCAGACCGAGGTGGGGTTTGGTCTGATGAATGGGTATAGTCTTCGGGTATTAGAGCGGAAATATACATCGAGTGGACTGATAAGAGGATGGGACGGATAAGGGGACCGAGGTGCACCCAAGAGTCGAGACTGCATGCCCGGGTACGACAAGCAGGTTGGCAGGGCTCTGGGCGGAGGACGGCGGGATCGGACGCCTGCTTGGAGGGAAAACCCATGGCTTGAAAGAGAAGCAAGCTTGTCGTTTGGTCGTCTGCTTTTTAATCCGACTGATGGAGAAGTGGAAAGATGGCCCGGGGAGAGGGAAGGGTGTAAATGCTGCCAACCCGCTTGACTGCCTTTGTTGCTTCGTTATTAAGTGTGATGGATATGCTTCTCCCAAAACGCGTGGCAACTGAACCCGAGTCGCCGGTTTACGTTTTGTGATCACGGTATGACCGCTGGGTATAGATGCAGCTCTTTTCGGGGTGCAAGACGAGGTGCCGGGGAAGGATGCACGCTGCTGATGTACAGATGCACCAGCATGTTACGCCTCGCAGGTTCGGCGCCTTGTGTGAGCCCCAAGGAGAAGGCAGAGCGTCGCGAGCCTGCGCGCCGAGCTATGCACAATGAGCTAGTTGCCCTCCCGAGATGACAACCGCTTCTTAACAGAGTCTGGAGCTTGGGAGTCACGCGCGGGCGTTGTCCCAGTAGCGCTTCCGTGCGGCCATGGCGATCTTGTTGCCGGCGAAGCGATGCTGGAAGTAGTTGAAGACGGCGAACTCGTCGCGGTTCAAAACGTACGACTCGGGCTGGGCGGCGACCTTGGCCCAAATCTGGCTGATAGCGCTCTCCAGGATGCAGCTGACAGTCGGGTCCGAGGCACCGTCAGGGCTCTCTCTGGCAATCTCGAGGGCTTGCGCAACGCTGGAGGCATCCTTGACCGAGGCTGCCGTCACCGACGAGGTGTTCCCGACGTGGAGGCTGTGGCCCATACTGCTGGCGAGGGAGCTGAGGAAGGGCAGGTCGGTAACAGGGCGGCTCGGGGAAGGCAGAGGTCTGAATGGGAGGTAGTGCGACTGGCTGTGGTGGTCTCCCTGAGGTGTGATAGACAGCATCGTATTGTAGTGGTGGAAGAGGTGACGTGTATATATAGAGAGAGAGGGAGAGGGCGAATGTATGTATGTTGATCTTTGGCAGGAGGCTATAGTGGCCAAGAGGTTGAAAAAGGCCTGGGGTAGTGAGAGATGATATATGTGATGGACTGGTCCGATCTGGGGCCAGGTGACGGGGGAGGGGGCGACGATATTTAATGAGCTGCCGGGGCCAGCAGCAATGAGGTAGGCACAAGAGCCAAAGCCGTGGACTCTGGCAATGCTCCAATAAAGAGGCGCACAGTCGTTTGACGTTGTGCCTTGGCTCGCCGTGTCTGTTACAGGGTAGAGCTGGACCTGAGCTTTGCTGTGGGTTCGATGGGCGATAGGTACAATGGCACTGATCCGAATAGGGCAAACCCAACCCCGGATTAGACGCTTCTCTCATACATAGCATACTGTCCTTGCCGCGGCGGATGAGAGAGCGGGTGAGCTGACCAGGACAGGTACGGGTGCGGATAGCCTGGCATGGGTCGTAAAAGTGTAATCGTCCCGACTAGGGATACGTATCTGGTAAGGGGGTATGGGATTGCGAGCTTTAACTTCGCATGGGGGTGTGATAATAAGAGGCAGAGCGTGGGGAGTGTGGCGAGGAAAAAAGTGGCAAGTGAAGGTGTGTAAAAGGGTGTGGAAGAAGGTGTGAGATCAGAGACAAGTGAGAGAGAGAGTGCGGCACGGGAGGTGCGCGTGGGTATATCTGTACATGTAAGTCATCAGTCAAGCAGTGAGTTCGGAAGGCTGTCAGTTCCAGCCCGGTCCAATTCAAGCCGTGGGCCAAAGCATCAGCAAAACGAGACGAGCAAACAGATGGAGGGGTGTGTGGGGTGGGGGGTGGAAGACTATCGACCTGGGACTCACAACAGCAGAGGTAGGTACTGCTACCTGCATCTCGTCACCGAGTGACTGGGGGGGTTCCATTGCAAGCATCCAGCCGCTATGCAAAGTGTACGAGTGTATAGCGTGGCGGCAGTCATTGGGCTCGTAACGAGTCTTGGCATCGCGAGCATATGCTGGGCAGGCAAGAAGCCCATGAGCGACGAGTACTTGTACAAGATGGAGGTGGAAGGGGAACCGTAGATTACAAGGGTGGAAATGGAGACCGAGTACGTCGTGGAGAAGTAGCAGTAGCGTGGACGGGCGAGAAATCCCAACTCACAAGGGGGTGGAAAGATGTGATGGTGGACGGATCATGAACATGGAGAAGGGGAGGCGTGTGGCAAGAGTGGAGATCTTGGAGGACAAACTGAAGGGTGAAAGGGCAGGGGACGTAGGGGAGTGTATGTAAAGGGATCAGGGGGAGTAGGCGTGTTGTGACTATGGTAAGGAAGTGAAAGGTTAATCAACCTAGCCAGCGGCGACGACGACGACGACGACGACGACGACCACCACCACCACCACCACCACAGCGACAACGCTATGGAGCAACAGTAGGTAAACTACCTAATAGCGACTGACTGCCGGGCGACAACGACGAAGGAACTGAACTCTAAGCGAGGCTTGACATGACCGAGGCACAGGAATCGGTATCTCTCCAGTCAAGTCACGGGTTACACCAGCTCGCAAGACATGCAGCCACCCGTTGGCCGTCAAAACCGTATTACCTAGCCGAGCCAGGAGAAGCAGCAACCCCCGGCGGGTTTTGGCGCAAGCTTACACATGGTGTAACCAACCGCCATGCCATGTGCCGCCCTGCGATGAAGCTGGAGCTGGAGATCAGAATGGGACAAGAGAGGTGTGTGACTCCACATGGCCAAAAAGTCTCTTTGACACCCAGGTAGAACGGAGGTTTTCCCATTTTGATCCAGGCTGTTTGGGAATGTAATTACCTCTGTGTATGTGTGAGTGCGTGAGAGAGAGAGAGAGAGAGAGAGTGTGTGTGTGTGTGTGTGCATGTATAACTCAGAATTCCCGACGGTTATTCGTGACGAGTGTTAACTGGCGTAAAGGCACATTGGGATGTGCATGCGATGCCCAATGGTTGAGACGGAAGACAGGCGCAGACTAAACCGTGTGGTGAGCTGCCAAAGCCCAGGGAGGGGGAGGGGGGGAGCAGCAAGAGAGTGTGCGTACAACTGCGGCAAGTATGATGTAAGTGCTACCGTACGTGGGGTGATTTGTAAAAAGTCAAAAAGAGGAGGGAAGGAGAAGAAGAAAAGGAAGAAAAAGGTCCACGTTCGGCTGGGCCTTGGGAAAAGTCACGGCGATGTATGTGGCGAACGGTGAGCAGGAAACGGGTCAAGGTCGTGATGATCAGCGAACGGAAGAGTGGGTAGGACGGGCAAGTGTTTAAGGCGCAAAGATAACGGTTAATGATGGATGAAGGAAAGCAAGTTGTTGATTGAAGCAGCAGCCGATTGGTTGATTAGGGCTGCCCGGTGGCTGCGAATTCCATGCTATGATTATGTCTCACTCTCACTCATACTCTGACTCTCGCAGAGAGGCCTGGGGCTATCAGACAAAACTCAGCTGCTCAGAGGCCGATACAGAGTATTGTGCAGGCGTGTAAGAGAGATTGTAGCGTGTGTGTATGTGCGTGACCGGTGTGGAAGGAATGACCAAATGATGGAGTGAATGACAAGCAGCATGTCAGAGGGAAGCCTCGGGGCTCGGTAGCCAACCATGACGAGGCTCAGGTTGATGCAGAGTCACCAGCGGCCTTGGAATGGTCAGGGCAGGCAAAGAGCGGGCCCGAGGGAAAATGGGACAATGTCGTCCCCACTCGCTCCTTAGTCAGGTTCGATTCCATGTGCTCAGCAGACTTGCTAGTGTGTCAGGAGCAGCTAGCAGTAGATGCGGTATCCGTATCCGTACGGATAGTGTACGTACATACGGATACCTACCTTCCTAGGTATATATTCGCACCTAGTGATTGGTACGGTGTAGTATCCGAACAGGGGGGTGCTATGCACACGACAAGGCAACGGAACGCCCACCCGCACCCATACCCCATTCTCTCGTACGCTAGTGGCCGCTTGGATTTCACAGCTTTTATGGCCTTGGGTCCTCATAGTGGGGGGGTACAAGTCCACGGACGGTACGTCCTTGTACTGCGAGGTGCCTAGGTATAGGTGTCCGTATTGCTCTGCTCTGTAAGCTGTATGATTTCATATCATTCTGACTACCTACCGCCCGGCTGAAATAATGCTGGTCGGCTAATTACGACTCGACTTGTGGCTTTGTTGTTACAACCTTATTCTGAGCCCCATCAATATCGCCAGTCCAATAATCACCGGAATAGGGAGACATTGCTGCTGCCTACTTCGGCTGGTTTGCCTCATTAGCTCCATTGTCTCGGATGAGTGACATACCGATAATGGGCATGGAGGGGGGTTTTTCCCGTCATCGCTGAGGTTTGCTCCGACACTGAGACCCAACACTTGGAAAAAAAAGGGGAAACCATAATCCAGCTCTGCCAGTCATTCATGGAGCTTGCGAGCAAACTAGCGAATGACTAAACCCATGCCATTACAATAACTCACACTTTACAACCCAAAGCGTGCGCCGCAATCCCGAGTGGAAGGCGTGTGGTTACCCAAAGGCTGAAGACAGTTGAGCCACCGGGCGGCCGCCGCCCGCTCTCCCCCCTCGCGCTTTGCTCGCGCTTTTCTCGCGTCTTCACCCCCTTGCAACGACGCCCCATCCCATTGACCAGGGAGACACCTCCTGTGGCTTTCGACTCGGGAAACTCTTCTCTGCACTAGGTTGCGGCCGAGGTGTCACCGTGAGGGACGATGAAAGGGGAGGGGGGGAGGCCAGATGGGCGAACAAGCTCAATCATCAATAAAATAAAATAAAGAGGCCAGACAACCAAACCCTAATGGAATGGTCGGCAGATGTCGTCTGACCTGACTTGGGTTTTCCGTCAGAATTCCTTTCTCAGAGCCCATGCATGCATTTCACCTACTATGTATGCATTTGGTGTACGGTTGCACGGCTTCTGCTGGCACCCCCATCGCATAACCACTTGTGAGCCTGTTCCTCTAAACCTACCCTAGTTTCCGCAACATACGTAAGCCCGCATATCGGGAGAGTCTAAAGTGCGGATCCTCCGACTGGGGATAGGATCCATCGAAGAGGTCATCTCCTCGCGCCCTGCTCGGCAGCAAACGAACCAACAATGGGACGACAGGAACACACACACACACTTTCTCTCTCTGACACAATCTCTCTCTCTCTCTGAGTCTGTCTCTGCTATTGGCAGACAGAGGAGGTGGTGTGTGGTGTATCCCCGAATCCCCGAGACGTCGGCCCTACATTGGTTTATCATCTTATTTCAAAGACCATTACCACCAGTCTCAGGGTCCTAAGTCCCAGGTTGGGCGACACACCGATTCCCTGTCAACGCTCCGTATCCGTGTGGTGGCTGACAATTGATAGCCGACGAAGAACAAACCTGTCGGGAACGAACCCTTCCCCCTCCACGCCCCCGTCCCGCCGCTTACCGACATCATCGGTCTCCTTACCCATCTGTCTATATGTGGCAGTTGGCCATGCAAACCTGCAGAGCATCAAGTGCCGTGCCCTGTATCCGTACAAAGAAGGAGAAAACATTTCGAAAGGAGAAAAGGATCTACCAACGATCCATCCACTATCCCTAGCTTATGACACCATAAGGTATCAGCCGCCCAAGGTCGCTTTGCCCTGATTGTCTGGTTGCCAGCCGGGAGTCATTGTGCTTGCAGCGGTACGGCTACCTTTGCGATACCATACATTAGTACGGATCGACGACGGAGTTGATCTCCGTTTTGGACCCCTCCATGTGCTACCACCTGGCTGTTACGTACTACGTAGGGAGTACCAATACACTACTAAGGTAGCCACAGGGGACCGACAATGCACTAGAACCAAAACCTCCCACCTTCAGTAATGTACTTCTTGCTAGTAAATAGTAAATTTAAAGACATATCTTGATAGAATCAAAAATATAATAACGCGTAAATTAATTAGAAATACATAGTACTTATTCTTTACTAATTTAACTAAAAAGTGACTTATGTTTAGTTTCTTTCAAGCTTTATACTACTTTTTCTAATAAATAAATACTTGAAACTTCCTATTCAAGAATTTAAAACAGTAATTCTAAATATTATCAAAGTATTACAGCTCACTAAAACTACATAAGTAAGTCTTAATTATACAAGTAAGTATATTTATAATATCAACTCAATAATAATTCTTCAAAAGTTATAAATAAAACTACAAGTTATGTTTTTACTGCTTTAATTACCCTCGTTCTATTCATGTTTTTTGCCAAGCCTTACTAAGCCCGTGCATATATACCCCCTGGGATTCTTCAATTCCCTCTCCTCTCACTCTGCTCGGTCCAACAGGTGGGCTGTGGAGGGGCAGCTAGCATCAATGTCGCTCGAGCTGAAGGGATGTGGAAATTTGCTGCCTGCATGGGACAGCGAGGTGCCTTGTTTTACTGCAAACTCTATCTTTCGGACCTGCTGGGAGGGGAGCGAGCCGGCTTCCGACCCGGCATTGACAAGTCGCAGGACATACTACGTAGAAGGGACTGGACTCTGATTCCACGCAGTACGGGAGTGGCCCCTACCATCCAACTTTCGACGGGCAGAAGCCCTTTCTCTTCCTTTCCGTTGCCCACAGCGTCCTTCCCCCAGCTATGGTTTATCTGTGGATTTGTATGTGTGTGTGGAGGCAAACACCTTCGTCGCCTCTCATTACACTAGACTCTTCTTTTCGTCTTCCTTTGTTCTGCTCAGGATCCACATGCCACGCGGGACCGCGACCTCCTACGCCTACATGGCGAAGGCCGGGATGGCCTTCGCCTCCTCAAGGAGCTGTACCCGCGTCCAAAGTGCAGCAGCCTGGGTGGGCAGATTCCTCTGCATACATCCGTAGAGTCAGACGAGACCCTGCCATGATACAAACTCTCTTTTGATTGCGATTCTCTGCTCGTATATAACGTCCACTCAGGAGCGAGCCTCTGGTAGTCGCTTAGCCAGTTACCAACACTACCCTCTCTACCGGTACCTACGTGCTGCCATGCCCCTCAACTTTGCCAGCCGGTCGGTCTTTGACCGAGACCGGGCCCATAGCGATCATCCAACGCCTCACACGCCCCAGCCCAGAGCCGAGGCTGACCCATCATTGCGGTTTGTTATGTATGGCGTTGCAGGCGAAAGCATACCTCTGTACATATCCAGAGCGAGCAAGGAACCCCGACGTTGCAGGATTCCCCACGAGAACTCTTGGAGGGCTTACCTATCTCCCTTTGCATAGGTTATATATTATCACAGTCTATTGTACCTCGCCACCGCTTGTCCATTGCGTACCCGAGCAACTACAGGACTTGCACCACGCACTGCTCCCTGCACGTCAGGAAGGGGGAGGGTTTGTGTCATTGGACGCCCGGAGCAATGGGATTTCCCAAATTCGTGACCCTCGTTGGCATTTGCCCATGTCCCAAATCCTCCCCTCGCGTGGACCCTGAAGACTTTGTGACGGGCTAGGTACGTAATTCCTTTGCCATGGCGCGTCTCAGGCGCGAGCCTGACTCTGGCATTTACGTAGTGACAGTCTCGCTCATAACCCGGACTTGTAAGATCGACAAAACTGTTGTAAATGACCGTTGGGGCCCCCCGGTTTAGAGTGCCTCTCAAAATTACAAGCCAACGTACCCAAACTAGGTATAGGTACCTAGGTAGTGCAAGGTACGTAAACAACCATCACCCCTCCCCCGTAACGACTGTGGACCCTCCTCATTCTCACACTCCCTTTCTCTCATCGTCGGCAGCGGAGAAGTAATCATAATGAACTCTTGGCTTTCCCCCACGAAACCTCGAAACGATTGCCACACTTAGTCGATATCTCCGTTCATCAACCCAGGATAGCAACAAATGGTGCCACCGTGCCTGAGCCGTTGTGCACTAGCCCGGTCAGCATGAGTGATGTACGTACTCACTCCAGTACGTAACTCAGTCAGCCTACCTAAACCCCCCTTCCCTTCCCTTCCCGGGGCGGCTCTCGATCTCTGATCTGGCCAACGTCTCGGGCCCCGCACCTGTGCCACAGGCCGTTCGGAAAACCCCCTGCATACACGACACTGCACAAGGTTTGGGGAATTAAAAAGGCGATCAAGTGACGACACACAAGTTCAAGATGCCTACGCAGTCCCACATTATGCCTACATAACTCAAGCACCCCCCGGCGGGGGCTTCTGGCGTTGTCAGGCCCGGCCCCGCGGAACGGCGTTAAGAGACGGCTGGAGGATGGAGGGGCGGAGGACATTGGACAGAAGCCTTGATATCTCTGTTGACGATGCCGGTGGCGGATGAGATGGTGATCCTTCTTCCCCCGAGAGAAAACGGCCCCTGCGACGGCTGTTGACAGTAGATGAAATTCCCATCGGCTAAATGCCGGATTTAGCACCGGATTTACGGCAACAACAACGGCACAGGGGGGTGGACAGCTACGGTCGATACGGAGTATTGTCGCGTGAAACAGACTCGAAGAGGAAGCGGCGATCGCTCAGCACGGAGATATGTCCCGAATGGGAAATGCTGGTCCACCGAATGGCAAAACAACATCGCGGTTGCAACAACGAGACAGAGGCAATCATGACACTGAGTCCTGGCACATCCACTAGGGTTCTAGGTGTTGGCGTACCAAATTGAATTAACCCAGAAACTCTCAAAAACAAAAAAAAGGTTGCTTTCGCTTGGAGATCAGAGGAAGGACACCTCTACAGGTTTACTTAACCTCCAAGGCATATATCTCCAGACTGACGCGATTCAAATGTCAAAGTACTCACTCTTACTAGATATTCAGACAGTAATAGAGTGTGCCTGTTTACACTGTATGTGTATCTAGGATTTGTGGTATGCTAGCATTTAGAACCCTAGAGGAGTTGTACATGTGTCTGTTGTACGCATTCCTTGCTTCCTCGTACGGATCGACTGCCACCTCGTTCAGAGTTTGTTTCTGAACAACAGGGTTTCCGGATAGGATGTGGATCAATCACGACCTATTCTGGACCGCCTGGCGGTCGAGCTCCGGATTTGCATACACTACTGCTGTGTAGGTGCGGAACGGCATAGGCAGGCAGGCTTGGGAGGGTTGGGTTCGTCAGCCAACAAGGTACTATATACGGTCATATAGAGGCATTCGTACCCTACAACAACCCGGCTGATGGAGACAGGTGTACTACCCGACCCGACGCTGGGTGGGCCAGCTGCATCATATGGCTGGGCCGAAGGGGTAACAGTATCCGTAGACGCCATGTTCGGTAAGAATGCACATACCTACACAGCTCGATGATCTCAGGTGCCGAAGGGGAAAGGGGGTGCGATCAAAAGTTCAGATCCCGAAGTTGCTAGGGCATCCCCAGGCTCGAAGAAGTAAACAGAGTTTGGGTCCCAAACCCAGACAGGGGTTCAGGGCTTTCGCATGGTCGTCCTTTTTGGAAACCCCCTTCTCTTATGGGCTGCTGACAACCAACGAACGGCGAGGGAAAGGGAAAGAAAAGGACAAACTTCGGAGAGGAGGGTTTCTGCTCCGTACAAAAAGCCGGGGCGAGAACAGGACTTTGACGGCCCACCGGTTCCCACATGTTCCCACCAGCTGCCCCCCCTTCCCTGCCCTTTGGCGGCCCATGCTAGAAGATAGAGAACTTTAAATTATGGGGAATGGTGGGGCCAGACTGGGTGATCATGCAGATGCCTGACAAGCCCGTCCACGGAAGAGCCAACGGGGCGACACGGCAGATGCTAAGGATCCAGTTGGTGTCTCCCGTTTGAGGTAGAAGTTCGGGGCCCGGTCAGGCTCGCTGGCGGTGAACCGGAGAGCGTATTTCCAAGAAGCTCCCCTCTAATAGATGGGCCTCGAAGTGGCGGCCTGGAAGATGGATTTTTTTTCTTTTTTCTTTTCTTGCCCCCCCTCCCCTCTCCCCCTACTTCAAGGGTTCAACCCCCCAGCTGTGGAGCGTCTGTTCTTTTCCATAAACTACAGGTACATAGTTTACACACTCAACCTCATAGTCTTCGCCTTCGTTTGTATCCACGAGGCCTTTGGTGGGGAGGGCGAAGGGCGTAACGAGTCGCGGAGCGAAGAGGATGCCGCGGCATGGCATCGTTTCGCACTTTGGGCTTCAAGGGTGGCCGCCGCTACCTGCCATAATACAGGTATGTGCACACGCTTCAAGAGATTGTGAGCGGGTCAGCTGGTACGGGAAACACATCGGTGTCCCCATACCGATGCTTCATCGACGCGTGGCCAGGCTCGTCGAGCATCGCATCCTGAGCTGCTCTCACTCCCCTCTTATCGGCCATGTCCCGTCACCCACTCCAACCACCACTGCCGCCTTGCCGTATTTGGTCTGGCGCGCCACTGTCATGCTGAGGCACGCCAGAAAGCTGCTTCGCCAACGTCCATGTGGCACCATTAGCCGGCCGGGAATACCCTCGCCAGTATCATTCAGCTTTGGATGTGACTCGACCCCGAACACGCTTCGGACGTCTGATGATGGAATGCACTGACTTGGGGCCCCACCAAGCCATCATAATCTTACCAACCATCCTGAATCAAGTATGGTTCTCGAAGCCCAATAGAACATTCCTTCTCTTCTTCTCTCGACGCAACTTCCTCTGCTACATGCGTTTGGGTGGCGACGCTTTGCTGCCCGCGTGTCCTGCATCGTACGGCGTACAACAGCAGGCATCACCCTTCATCCGGACGGCTCCCATGCCAAAGTATCCCTCTTCAGACTATTGACTTCTGTGGACATCACCTGTACAAGTACAATGTATGACGATGGGTGCCAGAGAAAAGGGTTTAGATAATCCCGCACTCTCGGAAACCACGGCACCATGACGGGTGGACCTAGCCAAACTATGCAATGCGAAAATGCAAATCCGACCATCCTCTTTGCGCGGAATTCCGGTAACATTTGTACTGAAGCAAATTCTATCGGGCCAAGCCCGACTGTATCATGTGCAGTCCAGCAGAGTTTGACTGCCTCATTTAGTGCTAAATAGCGATGCAGATCTATGGGTGGTGGGAGTGTCTATAAGCGTCTATAAGCGTCTATAAGCCGTCAATAGTAACGAAAACAAGAATACAGTATACAGGCACGATTTGCCGAAAAGCAAGGCGAGTGCGTCGTTCGTTGATGATACATGATTTAGCAGGCGCCCGGCACCTAGGAACTTCCGACCCGTCAACCATGCGGTGGGGGCTGGGCACCGGCGCGCGGTTTATTTGCTCCGCCGCTTGCCGATCTGCCATCCCCATGATCTGAGCACCTTGACAACCTTTGGCGTTACCGCGGCGGTCAGAGGTACTCTGAGGAAGATGAAACTTTTGTGGATTGCGTAGGCCAACGCCAGCTGAGTTCCTAGGCCTGCGACAAAAGTCAGTTCGTGAACTGTATTGGTCTCGTGGCTGTTGGGAGGCCTCAAGTAGAGAGAGAGTTGCATGGACTTACTAGCTTCCGCCTTATTGCGCCGCTCCGCCTCCTCCACTCCCCAACCTGCCATTTCGACGGCCTCGCTGATATCATCGCTGCCCAGCTGTTCGGTTTCAGCATGGCTAAGCGCGGCCCTGGATTCGGACCACCAGTTCTGTACTGAATAAGGGATTATCTTCTTAACGTTGGAGACGACCCAATGCTCAAGTTGCCCTGCAGCGTATTTGTCAGTGTGAACTCACCATGATCAGATGCTTGCATCGCTTACCGATTCGGTCTGTGCCGACTATCCTAACAAGCAGGAAGCAAAAAGGGAAGTCGAGAACACTCAAAGCGAGGTATACACCTACAGCCGACCAGCCGTACTCCCTCGAGAGTTTCTTCAACCTTTGGCTTAGCGAAAGCGATTCCTGTGCAGCGCCATCTTTGACATTCCTCTGTCGGGCCGAGAATCGGAAGGTTCGATGCGGCGAGCGAAGCATAGTTCCCAGACGAGATGTAATCCAGCTCGACCGGTACTTTTGGGACCATCGAGACGCCGACTGCGCTGAGGTAGCTCGTTGACTCAGTGATCGTTGGGTGGGTGTCATGAGGGACCTCCCTGGGGCACTGAATTGATTCTTCCATGCTGCTTCCCAGGCATTCTGTCTTACTGTCGGTACCGCCCGCCGCGGGATAGCCACCATCTGGAAAGCGGGTCGCATCATGTTGATTGCTCAGAAGGTCACGCCACCTACTTCCAAAGTCAAGTGTGTTGTTTCCAAAGTGTGTATATATGAAGTCGGGTCGATGATGGATGTGATCGAGGTAAGGTTTTGGATGGAAGCGCGGCGAATCCGATAGCCTTTCGTTGGGTGGTAAGCCTCGGTGTTAGGAGGTTGCTGAGAGCTTGGAGACCGTATCGCCGAGAATTGCGCGTGGATGACGACAAAATGCGCGTCCGGCTCCAATACGCCGCTGCAGCCAAAACTCCGTCGAAGCGCAAACACACGTAGTCCAAGGGCTCGCAGAAAGGCCAAGTCGCGTCGACCAGTGCAGACGAAGCTTTGTGGCGCGCGCTGTGGCAGATGGATTGCCTTTGCTACTTTGATCCTTGGCTTGGCTTTCGAAGGGAAAAATCTGACGATAATGGAGCTCTTCCGATGAACTGCCCAACTGTAATCGTGGGTACCTGGCAGAGGCGGCACGCTAGGCGGAGCATGCCGCGAGTGACTTGTCGATCGATCACGTGTTGACACACGGAAAATGCTAGCACCGGTCTCCGACTCCGTCCCATCACCTGGTGCACGTCCACACGCTGCACAGGAAGGCAGAAACCTTACTCTCACTACCTGCCTACCTACTGAGTAACTACCTCACTACAATCCGCCCACCAACTCAGTACCGCGTGGTGCAACACCAGTCAGCTTTACCGCAGTACACTAGGTAATTGTTCCGCACAGATGAGTCCGTCCTCCCCCGAAAGTCACCGACGGCCAAACGTAAATCATTCTTTAGAGTTGAGTATTTGCAATTCTATTTATTGAATCCTGGCGCTGGCGCCGCGCTTTGTTGTCCGCACTCGTTTGTATCGAAGCGCGAAAGTCTCACATTAGGATTCACCAGGCCTGGCTGATTAATTCCAAAGTATCTGAGGGCCATTGTGGTCCTCGAGATCTCTCCGGCACCCGCCCCAGTATCTACTCCGGATCGAGAGTTGTGATGAAATGGCCCGGGGTGTGTGAACAGGGGCTCCCATATTACAAGCTTCCTAATGGCTCAAGGTCTGTGACGCCTTTGAGTATCAATAAGTCGGTTGCGCCGCCCTCCGTCCGAAGCTTCTCGGAAACCATTAACTCTCCTGTGATAAAGTAACTACTGCATATCATCAATCTTACCTCAAAGATGGTAGCAGTACTGTGCTTGATGATCTCATTCATGGTTGAAGGTGACAGATACTTTGAGCATACAAGCTTCGGACAGCCACGCATAAACTATGTCCAAACTCCGTGATCAAGTGCTGCCAGCTTTCAGGTTTCGCACGAAACTCTGGGGCGCGATCTGCGGGATTCTCTGGCAAACAACAGGACCGGAAGGAATCCATGGAAATTTAGAAAACATGCATTCATGCCGTGGTACATTCATGGGTAAATGGGCCAAGTCTCATTGGCGTTGCCAATCTCGCACCGGCATAATCACGGGGCTTGAGTATAAACAGGCGTCTTGTGTTCAAGTGCAATCCAAGCTGCAGCCATGATGTGATTCCACTACCCGACCGCGCTTCCGTCTCCGAAAGCCCTCAAATCATGGATAAGAAAAAAAAACGGACAATTCAAGTCCACAAAGCCAAGCGTATTGGTTTTGAGCAGTGCCTTAATATCACTATAACAAACTCTGATCTGGGTCAAAGCATCAAACATTCGTCGTTTGCGTTTCACTTCAGCCTTGTTGACCGCTACAAGTAGGCGAAACTTTGCAGCTGGCAGATGATCACGTTAATCTCTCCTTCGAGGGGTCGGTTAACTGGAGGATAACAATAGCGCAAACCTTTCCAAGGACCCCTTCGTTCCGGGCCAAGGGACGGTGGTACAAGGACCGGCGGGCAAGGAAAAAGGGATTTACGAGGACAAGGTTTGTGCTAAAAGTACGAGTGCTTGCAGCCAGGGATGCAAAACTCAAAACCTCACCATGACCCATCGGGGCTGAAAGGTTAGGGTGTTCTTCTGGGGTCGTGATTCTATATTACTCACAGGTTGGTTTCCTAGGCCTCTTTTGCATTTTGAGAAATACGGGGTGGCAGGGGTCAGTAAAATACCCCTATGATGTTACCCCCTATAACTGACATCATGATGGAGAGTAAATATTGACTAAAAGTGAAGTTCTGTAGTAAGGGTAAATATTAAATGTCTCACAGGGATATTTTACTTTAGCTAGATACTATTGTAAGTAAATGTTATCATGTTATATACTTTATATAATTAATATATTATAATTCCAAGTTTTACTTCATTACTAATAGTTCATAAAAGATTTAAAACTACTGCTACTACTATTATTAAGTATAAGTAATGGATTATATTGTTACCACCAGCTTAATTACTAAATCAAATTATTAAAGAACTAAAGAAAGAATTTTAGATTTCTCATTAACTACTAAATTCAAGTTTTGAGACACTTTTAAATATATATATATAACTATCTTAAAAGAGATGTCGATTATACAAAAGCTATCTTGATTCTAGCTAATAGCGATAAACTAGCACTATACCTACTGTAAGGCTATGCCTAATTGTTTTCTTAGCTTATCTATAGCGTTCCCCCTCTAAACCGCGTTAGTACACATTAGGTCCGTGTCGCGGTTTTCGGCTCTGGACCTATGGGTCCCTGATGCAATACCACCCCGCTGCAGATAGTTTGGTTGGCGCCAGCTCGGATCGGGTACAAATACCCCAGTGGTCGTATCTGTGGTGGGTGGAGGGGGTGAACGTAGATCTGGCTGATCAGTTGAAGGTGGTGGGCGTGCGTTTTACAAGAGCATGCGTCTACCATACACTTTTTGTGGGCGGCCCCAGGTGAGTGACTCGCAGATTGCTGAATGCTGGCAACGGATGACACAGGCACAAATGCTGAATGGTTCGGACGGTTTGTATACGTGAAGCATCATCACCACTTCTGCGGTTTTCGTACGTGCTTCGCGGCTACCGCGGGAAGTGAATCCTCGATAGACTTTTTCTCGAACCTGTTCGAACCCTCCTCCTTCACGTCTACCATTATGTCCGAAAGCCTTATCGGCATCACCGAGCCCAGGGACTCTAATATCTCAGTCCTGACGAGCAATGCATTGGTGCCAAGTCATCAAAAACCCATTCACGCACGCCTTGCGATTCATTTCCATAATGCATGCCTTACCTTTTCTTTCGTCCGTTCAATATGTGCAACATTCACTGGTTGATCCACCAGACTTGGTGGCGGGGATCGTGCATTGTATTCGATCCTATTTATGTAGTGTACTTGCAGGAAATGTGCACAACCTCCCCGCTGTTCCCGGTCCGTGAGTCCACATGGCTACAATACAAGTTTGCCGGCCGGATGGTGGCTCCTACAAGACTGAAAGTGGCGGACGTTGTGATAGGAACCCCCTAAACAAGAAAATGCCCCGCTTGGTGATGGTAAGACGGCAAACACAGGTACCGTATCCTCTCGCGAGGTCCGGACAAAGCTAGTAAGCCAGACTAACGGCAAGAGGTATCGCGGCTGCTGTCAGAGGTATAGTGTTCCGGCAGAAAGCAGGGGTCAGTCATGTACGTAAGCAGATAGTCAAGGGGCAAAGAGCAGCAAAAACGGTAGGCAGGTAGGAGGTGAATATATTGACCGCCCTCTATATTGAGCTTAGCGATGTAGATCCTGACTAGCCGCTCTAGGACATTTGCTAGCTACCTTTGGCTAGCCTGATCACTAGCTTTGTCCGGACCTCGAGAGAGGATACGGTAATGGAGCAGTGAGCGTTGTGCTTGAGTCAAGCATGTTGTACGTTGGCATGGGCTATATAACTAACAGATTACCAACCTGACAACCTACCAGCTCAGCGTAACGGACCCGCCATTGGTTACGCGTCAGAGCAATTCCACCCCTGAGAGCAAACCGGGAAGCGGAAGCCTATGACCTGCTGGTGGACTTCCCTCCGAATCAGCGACTGGGAAATGCCCCATTAGGTCATTACTGAAGCAGCACCGAGTACGCCCATCGCAAGGGGATACTGGGTATTTGCCAGCGAGTCGTACCGCAGAGCACCCGGGTCTGACTCGGTTTGCAGGCCATCTCCCAATATGGCAATCTTCTAGAAGCGTAGCATCATGTTTCATGTACATATTGCTGACAAAGGTTGCCTTTCCTCTTTCGGGGTTCAGCTCGTTGGCGAGTTACCCTAATTGTGATATGATCCGAGACGGATATGGTACTTGTCGGGTTTTTGGTCTATTTTTCTGGGGCCCAAGACCGGACGGATTTGTTTCGTCCCATTGAAAGGTTCCGCCCGACAATGACAATGGCGTCAAAAAGGCATCGTGGGACGCTTCTGGTAATGCCTAAAGATACGATTTGCCAGTGGCTGAGTGTGGACCGGGCGGTAAGATTCCCGGGATCGACCCCCACAGGGTATCTATTCCGTGACATGCTGATGGAGAAGGTGTGGGCGGCTGTTGCTCACCCGTGCTTCCACGTGTGTCAACAAAGTAGCCATATCCTGATTGACGTATGCAGGGTGGCAGGTAGGGTCATGGTAGGTATTCGCAGCCATCTTACAAGGACCACATGACACATCTCGAGAGTGACATGTCCTTACATGACACCCCTCTGCGAACTCAAAATTGCGGTTCAGGTATCGGACGCTGACCGTGCCTGTACACCTATGAGCCCTGCCCCCGGTCGCTCCATAGAACAAGCTTTCAACTTGATCAAATCAGTTGCCTGCCCACGCAAGACTTGCCTCCAGTTGTGTGTCAATCATTTATAGTGTATACTGTCAGGTGTTATCAACCTGGGAAGCATGTTTACACTCCGTACCGCTCCTGGACTTTCCGATCATGTGGCAGTTCCGAGCAGCTCGGTGTCGATGACGATATTCTGTCTAACGTCACATCTAGATGAACAGTTGCGATAAGACTGCCTCCCACGTTGTGCAATGGAAGATGCGGCCTTTTCTCATGTTTCTTTCCTCATCCTTCGGCCGGTATCCCCTCCACCGGAGCATCCGCTACGTAGGCGAGGCACGCATGGAAGCTTCGAACTTCCGGTTAGGATCCGTTGTCCAGAGCCTGCCGGCCGGTATAATAACTACTTCGTGGAAACCGGAGCCGGATTGCGCGCAGATGCCAAAAGTTAATTTCAGGTGGTAGGTGTGTAGGTGGTCAAACACACGTTGCTCTTTGTGTGTGCGTATCAAACATCGTCATGTGTCATCCAGGATCAAAGCCCGCAAACCGTGTTTTCAAAACCCGAAGAAAAGTTTAATAAAACATACCGCGATCCAGTTTCCTGCTTTCCCCATCCGACGACTATTGTTAGTGACAATCCTAGTTCGCCTGGAAGCTTCCTGCGAATCCCATAATTTTGTCTTTCGGAAAGACCAAGAATCTCATGGTTTCTTGTGGTTGACCTTGGCACCTTGGTCGCATTGCTATCGAGAGAGTTTCAGTTACAGCAAACCAACTTCTACTGCGCCACGGTCAGAGTGAATGGCTGCCTTACGAGCTTTGATGTAACGCATATGAGGCCTCCGTTGTCTCTCAACCATCCTTGGGCAACGATGTTGCGGGCTTGATCAAAGCCCTGCTGAAGCCGTAGACCCTTCAAAATTTCCTCAGATAGGTATTTGATATCGTCTCCGAAATTGATATAAACCAGTCCTGGAAACAGCTGTAAGATGCATTTCACAGAGTCAACACAAAATAATCTACAGTGCCCAAACAGCACTAAGCGCACAAATGTACCCATCGTCAACACAGCTAGTCATAGGCTACCAGTTAAATCACGCATCGGTAGAAGAAGCGGTCTGTTAAGCAAATCACGGGACATCCATCCCACCCATCGAGCGTAACAATCAGCGCATCCCACTGTTGATCCGCCCAAGCGTCCTGGCTTTGGAAGAGGTCTTTCAAACAGGAACATGGGAAAAGTAACACCAGAAACAGTAGAAGCAACAAACAGCAACGTCGCACCATACCATGACGAGCTATCTGCCACTGTTGCATGAGGTTCGTCACAGAGGGGGTTAGCGGCATGGAAGGAGCCTGTTTTGGTACGGCTCGGAAACCTGATGGGTGGGCTTCGAGAACACCGGATATCGTGCCGTAGAAGCTTTTTCGTCGAATACATTATATAGGGCAGCTGGCGAAGCATCAGAACTGAGTCGGCAGCAAACGATGTCCCTGCCGCTGGTGGAAACTGCCCAGAGCTTACATCACGGTTCTTCTGAGGACAAGAACGAATTGATATAACCCAGGAAGGTATGTCAAGAACTTACAGGGGCCACCTAGATAACGAACCTTTGTTGGATTTCTGGAATCGATAAGTCGTGGCTGTTCCAACCCTCCAGTTGATGTAACAACTGCAGCACCCACGACTCAAAGTCGGATATAACTACAAACATCTAGATGGATATATCCGTACACCGTACCACTCGGAAATGGTGAGTTGGGACTCAGAATATCTTCTTGCACGTATTTACAGTTTTCACATCACGTTATAGCAGACTGTTGTAGGATGTTGAACCGACGTAGTTGGTTCCAAGGGTCTCTGAAGAGAACAATTTGCACTAGCGTAGTTGGACGCACCGTGGAGATCACTCCAGGTGTCGTTCTTGGCGCAAGTGTAACCACGGGCTATTGGAGTAGTTGTAAGCGCAGTCGCATCTTGTGGGGGCGTGTCACGAGCAGATCTCTCGCGTATACGGCGTAATTGCGAGAGCCTATACGACATTGCTTAGTGCTACCCTATTATTGTTCACAGGATGTCGGAACCTTGTTTGTTGGACCCACCCAACCTCTGAGTTAGTTGAAGGTTGTATCCGTATTCCTATTGAACTCGCTTAGGCGCATGTTGGTTCTGGAGCCGATACTACCTGTTACAAAATGCCTCGACTGCCGTGAAGGCATCTTCTCATCTTCTGGGGGTAGACGCAACCAATCAGCACGGCATTACAACGCAATCTATTGTAGACCCAGAAGCATGATTCGGGGCAAACCTTGACGTCGCAATCACAGCTTCCAGCCATAATCTTATTAACAACCTGCCTTTCGAGTCCGCGGGTATGCTTAGCCGCCCATGACATTGTGTTTTCGAAACAAGGTGTTCTGTCTCAGGAGAATTGGGCGCATATAGCGTGTCCGGCGATCCTACAAGCGTGTTTCTTTTTGTGACAGGTTCGCCGAATAACCTGCGGCGGAATGAGTACATAACTGACGCTAGGACGATAAGTCATTGTTGACATGCCATACGTTTGATGAAAATGACAGGGCACAATTGTATCCTTGAGATTGATAAAGACTGGTTAATCCTCAATGTCTAGTTGTCGTCTGGAGTGTCCCGATATCATGGGGCAGAGTCTACAAAGAAAGGCTGGTCCAGGCTTGGGTTGATATCGCACTATGATCCATTTCCCTCGAGGGCCAGGTTCTGCAGTTAAGAAGACAGGAAGTACGCTGTCTGTATTATAAGCAAAGCACCAGGAAACTGTAATGCAAACACGAGGCTTTGACATTGCCAGGGGGCCATGGTTGGATGTCATTTCACTCAACGCATGTGAATATAAAACGTAAATGGCAACAAGCATACTGTTCAGAGCTCGGAGAAATGGGATATCGTACGGCCCTCAACCCAATGTTAGCAATTGAGCTGTCCGACATAAAAGGAACCTGCAGGAACCCCAATAAGTTTAGTATTAGCATAGCAACGACTCTGGTGTAAGAAGTTTGAGCTGTCAAACGGGCTCTGACGAATCGGTGTGCAAACCCCCAGGAACTTCACCCCAGTGAAGTCAATACCGAAATCCCGAAGTTCATTCATGTATTAGAGGTACCAGCTAGCTCCTGAAGAACGGGAACGGCTTTGCGCGGGTCCTTCCAACGCGCCTGGCATTCTTCTCTTTGGTGTCGATCCGCGCCGCCCACTATCAGATGTAGCTAGCCATGTAAACTAACTCGAACGATGTGCCAATTGTTTCGTGATGCGACTGGTTTAAGAAACATCTATCCGCTTGGACGAGACATTTTCGTCTCTTTGCGACCCGGTACTGCCCCTACAACTCTTATACGATTTCTATTTAGGGGGAATGGGGCGGCCTTAGGACTGGCTAGCTTTCCGAGACATCGGTGAGAGAACGTGCCCGATAGATGAGTAGGGAGAAGCTCTTTGTAGTGAACGTATGACTGGGAATGACTAGGAAATCTGAATGGATCTGCCTCTTAAACAGCAGAGGATGCTTTGCATGTCCCTCGACGTATGCTAATAGGGGTTTGGCCCAAACCTATGTTACGGGGAGTGTAAAGTGATCTAGTATTGATTCTGACCGACTCTGAAGTTCTAGTTGTTATATATGATGACTGATTCTTCCAGATACCCGGCCTGTGTGCCTCCGAGATGAGCCATGGCGGTTGAGAGAAAAGCCCAGGTTGAGTAGATTCGCGAGGGGCCGGTCTAGTGGGCAGAACTGAAAGTCTGGAGGTTGACCCTACGCTTTAGAACCAACTATGAAGCTCATTTCCACAGTCGGCTGTGACGTAATTGAGGCAGAAAGTCCTAGACAAGGTGCTGGCAAGACTATCAAGCCCCATATAGAGCGACAGGGTGGACTTGAATTCCTTGTGATTGGTATCTATATATGCCAAACGTCAAAACTTCTGCAAAGAGGTCGAGATTTCAAGCTTCATTGTTGGTACATGCAATGAGAGTGTTTCACGGAAATGGCAGCTGAAGAAAGCTAAGCATGTCAGCAATGTTTTGATCAAAGTTCAGGAGGGAGGATGAATAGAGAGCGCAATTGCACAAACAATGAACTCTTAATGAACAAACAAACATCAAAACCTGATTCAAAATGCTTCGCAGCTCCCTGGTAGCCATCTCGGGGCTCGCAGATGAACGTGGCTGCAATAGAGGCTGGGCGGATCGCAAGACGGCGTCGAGGAGTGACGCTGTGAGACGGCGAAGCAAGCAGTGGCGACAGTGAAACAGAATAGCAGAAACAAGGCACAAGCGGAGAGACAAGCAAATATAAGCCAAGTTACCGGTGGATATTCATGGCTGTTCTCCCCTGGCAGGATATTGACGTGTGGAACGGCTGTCTACTTGACGAATACTTATCATCCCACAACGGCAGCCATGGACCCTGGATCTCCCAATGGCTTGTGGCAGCATGTTGCCATGCTTCGTCCGTAACCTATAGCTTCGTTGTTACATAAGCCTGGCTTGTTTTGGTGTATGTAGATTATTACATGGCGTACAAGGTTAGAAGCGCTCAACGTATACCGTACTACCCCTGGGTTGTCTTCTCGATGTGGTGGCTATAGGAGAACGTAAGCCTCTGTATGGCTCGTCTCGGAAGATGAGCATAGGTGCAGCTGGGAAATGATTCTATGTTTGGTAAATGTCTCGGACAGATCTTCTCAGCCGTCGATACATATACCACCGCTGCTGCTCACTGGCAAGTTGTGGCGTCTCAAAACGAGACACCGAAGCACTTCGTCATGTTTGGAAACAGGGTTCTTAGCCAGAGCACCGCGAAGCATGAGTTCCCCAGTTAAACATAAATGTAACCATCCCTTATATCCTATGGTGCTTGGTATTGACTTGCTTCACCTGTATTGTCAGTGGTAGCGTCTCACTATCGCCTCCCAGATATGTATGTACTTGAACATGGAGTAGTTCCACATGATCTGGACACAGTCCCACCTGAGATTCAGCCACCAGAGAAGGCATTTGTCCAACAAGCCCTCGTACGGCAGTTTATTGGTCAGGAGGGTGGAAGTTTAGGCCAAACCTCTCACAACGACATTGTGAGATATAGTCACCTTATCAACAGCAATCGAACCTCGTGGCGAGCCATAACCGGCAGGCGCTGGCTCGCTCGGACTCGTATAAAAGCAGAATCGATGCTCCGCTCGCCCGGAGACACCACCGTTTCCATCAGTAGAAGCAGCATTGCTGGTCAGCGCGTAGATAGACGCTCATGTGTAAATCTACTGTTCAATGGAAGAAAGGGTCTCGCGACCCGTTATGGGGCTACTTTGCCGATTAAAACCAAACAAAGTGGTGTTGGTTCTGTACCATGACATGGTCGTGGGGGTCTTGGGTATTCAAATCAGATCTCTGGCGAAAGAATAAGCCGAACAAAACAGCATAAATTAAAGCCGCGTTTGACAAGGCCGTCTACGTGGGTTAGGTTTGTGTACCGGATGGGTATTGGACTCATCGAAAGAGGCACATCAGTGTCTCAGGGGTAGATGTAACGGATACAAGCGGTTACTCTCAAAACTCGAAAACTCGGATGACTGCACTGCACATGAAATATAGGGAAAGCCATGGATGAGACTGGAAAAAGAAAGAAGGGAGAGGTACGTAGGTAGATGAGTCCGGCAACAGGAGCCCGGTGGAGAAAGGTCTCACAACGTGCAGGCTGGACCTTGTTAGAGAACCGTTTCGCCAAGCAGCCGTTGTAAGGGAGTTTGCATGAGGCTCAATTGAATCCGACTCTAACTCGAGTTGCAATGAGCTTCGTTGAGCTTCTTCAAAGGCAACTGAGGGTCTGGAGACTTCGATGTCTTGGTTGAACGTTGCCGCTGGACCAGATTGGGGGGGTTCGGTGACGCAGCATAGCATGGAGCATGGAGCTCGGGCCCGCAGTTCAGAATCATTTCGGAAACACCGGCTTTTGATTGGCGGCTCGGTACATTTGGTGGACCAGGACGTGGCTGATTGGTCGGGGCCTAGGGCAAGCCTTACCCGGCACCGCACCGCACAGCCCGCTGATGCGCCAGTGAGGTGCCGTGGTGCCCTGCCGCTGCAGCGAGCTGAGGCGAGGTCTGCTAGGTAGCTTTATATATGGATCCCGGCGTGGGGGAGACCGCTGGAAAAGCAACGTGCTATAGCGTCATTGGAACTTCATGAGGCCCGGGATTCTTGGAATTAAAGTGGTGAATAGATTTGTTGAGAATCCCTGAGTTTTCCATGTGACGACACAAGAAGCAGAAGAAGAGCCTGGCAACATCTATTTGCCTCCACGACAATCGACAATCGGGGCAAGGAAGACAGACAGAACATCCCGGCTGCACCAAGATCCCCTTCTCCTCTCAACTTGTCAGCCGCAGCAAAGCCAAAGTAGCTTGGTACCTTGCTTGAGCTGCTGACCCCCAACAGTGGTCGGTACCTACCTCTCTTACCGCAAGTCTGAGACCGAATCGGCCACCATCCCGCGCGCCGCCCTTGTCTCTCTTCCCATACAATCCGGGGCCTCGTGACACCTAAGTCTTACACACATCAATTTCCCCCCCATTTCTCACCGATCCAACGACGCAGCCACGACCGCTACGCAGCCAGATTCTTCCGCCCCTTCTGCTTTTTTCGACCTCACTACAAAATCGTTACCGGTCAGACCAGTCGCTGCACCTATCCTGCCTATAACCCTGAAATCCACGGCCCAGTTGAAGTCAATTGGCCATCTACCTACCTACGTCAGCATCCCGTGTTTGTAACCAAACAATCGCCACAACAAATATCGCCGACGCTGTTCGACCATGACATCCCCGACGAGCCAACGCCGCCGTCGCGGCTCCAGCGAAGACCACGGCGCCGGTGTTTTCGACGATGCCAAGACGTACTACACTTCGGAAGAGCGTCACATCAACCGCGCTGGCCCTCGAACCCGAACCTACTCCCAGGTATGGACGACGCTGTCGACCCTCCATCCCTGACTGCTCGTCATCTTCCATCTCGCCTGGAGCAAGGATGTGCTAACCCGACCACAGAACAGCCTGTTCCAGCAGTTCGAGCGCATGGGGCTTCGCGAACCCTTCCGACGAGGCAGTCACGGTTAGTCCGGTCCCGAGCTTGACAATCCGTTTATCCCAAGCCTAAGTTGCTAATTCCAAGTCCTCCAGACGAATCTACGATTCCTCACAACCGGAAGTTCCTCATTCAGGTGGACGAGACACTCAAGAGCTTGCAGGCCCAGGAAGATACCGATGGAAACATGCAGATTACCATTGAGGACAATGGACCAAAGGTGCGTACTTGCTGGCTGCCTCCCTCCCCCAAATACTGGAATCGAAACTGACATGATTCTTTGCCCAGGTGTGGTCCTTGAGAACCGCCGCATCCGCAGGCCACAACCGTTTCGATGTCCGAGGCACATACATGCTCTCCAACTTGTTGCAAGAGCTGTCGTTGGCCAAGGAATACGGCCGCAAGCAGATCATCCTCGACGAGGGTCGTCTGAACGAGAACCCTGTCAACCGACTGTCGAGACTCATTCGCGACCACTTTTGGGAGGGTTTGACGAGAAGAATCGATGCTTCGAGTGTGGAGATCGCGGCCAGAGATCCCAAGGACTGGACCGACGATCCACGCCCTCGTATCTACGTTCCCGCTGGTGCCCCGGAGCAGCTGGAGTTCTACACTAAAGTCGCCAAGGACAGACCGGAGATTCGCTTGGACGTTCAGAAGCTCCCCGAGGTCATTACTCCCGAGCTGGTTCGCGACATGAATGCTAAGCCAGGTCTCCTCGCGGTTGAGATGGAGAAGGTCAAGGACCCCAAGACTGGCGAGGATACACTGAGGGGCCTTCCTTTTGTCGTACCTGGAGGTCGTTTCAACGAACTTTATGGCTGGGACAGCTACATGGAGTCTTTGGGACTTCTTGTCAACGACAAGGTCCATCTTGCCAAGTCCATGGTGCAGAACTTCTGCTTCTGCATTCGACACTATGGCAAGATTCTGAACGCTACCCGCTCTTATTACCTGTGCCGCTCTCAGCCCCCCTTTCTCACTGACATGGCCCTCCGTGTCTATGAAAAGATCAAGCATGAGCCTGACGCCAAGGAATTCCTCCGAACATCCATGCTCGCCGCCATCAAGGAGTATCATAGTGTCTGGGTCGCCGAGCCTCGTCTGGACCCCGTGACTGGTCTTTCGAGATACCGACCCGAGGGATTGGGCGTCCCCCCCGAGACGGAGGCGGGTCACTTCGTCCACGTTCTCGAGCCTTACGCCGAAAAGCACGGCATCACCTGGCAGGAGTTTGTGCAAGCATACAATAGCGGGACGATTAAGGAGCCCGAGCTGGACGAGTACTTCCTGCATGATCGAGCCGTGCGCGAGTCAGGCCACGACACATCATACCGGCTGGAGAAAGTCTGCGCCAACCTGGCAACCATCGATTTGAACTCGCTATTGTTCAAGTACGAGACCGACATTGCCCGCACTATTCGCAACGTGTTCAACGACAAGCTGGTCATCCCAGATGAGTTTGCCGTCGGGCCGCTCAAGGCCGGCGAAGTGGTGACGTCGGCCATCTGGGACCGTCGGGCGAAGCGCAGAAAGCTGGCCATTGACAAGTACCTCTGGAACGAGCAGCAAGGCATGTACTTCGACTACGATACCGTCAAGAAAGAGCAGTGCACGTACGAAAGCTGCACGACCTTCTGGGCCTTGTGGGCCGGTGTGGCCTCGCCCAAGCAAGCGGCGACAATGGTACAGAAGGCGCTGCCCAAGTTCGAAGCTTTTGGCGGTCTCCTGTCGGGCACGGAAGAGTCTCGTGGTGTGGTCGGCCTGGAAAGGCCCAACCGTCAATGGGATTACCCCTATGGCTGGGCACCCCAGCAAATGCTCGCCTGGACCGGACTAGTGCGATACAGCTTCACCGATGAGGCTGAACGTCTAGCCTACAAGTGGCTGTTCATGATCACCAAGGCTTTTGTTGACTTCAACGGCGTAGTTGTCGAGAAGTACGACGTGACCCGCCCTATCGACCCTCACAGGGTCGACGCAGAGTACGGCAACCAGGGACTCGACTTCAAGGGTGTCGCCAAAGAAGGGTAAGTTCTCCGACGACGCGATGCACTGGGGTGGTCAGTGTGCTAACGGAGACCAGATTCGGATGGGTGAACGCCAGCTACGTCTACGGCCTGCAAATCGTCAATGCGCACATGCGGCGTGCTCTGGGTACGCTGACGCCGTACGAGACCTTTCACGATGCCATTGAGCAAAACAACGAGAAGCACTTGGCCGAGCTCTATTGAGTGCATATCCGGTGAAGAGGTGGCAGCAGCGGTGCAAGCAATACAATTGCCAAGTGTCGGAGTGTTGGGAATGAAATCTTTTGACACGAGAGGGGATCGCTCTTGTTTTGGTGGGTTGCCGCGGCATCTCGGACATCGGAGGTTGCGAAAGGAGTTGGCGAAGGGCCTCGGTGATTTGTTGTGTAGGCATGATAAGTGGTGCCTGGTTGTATGGAGAAACGACTAAAAAGCTAGCAGGGTCTGGAAGAGATTGTTGAAAAAGAGGTTAGAGCGGCTGCGAGGCCAGACCAGATATCCAATCCACCCAATGCGATTCAACCACGGAGAAGCGTACCGGTAATCTGACAAGTTGGGGAAATGGGATGGATGGATGGATGGATGGAGAGGGGTGGCCCAGGTGGGGTGGGTAAGCTACCGGTAGACCAGAAGGCCGGCACGTGTCGACCGGACAAGTTCCGTGGAATGTCGAGGCTTGTCGAGTTTAATAGGTGGTAGGTGACAGTCAGCGCAAGGCATGTGACTGGCATGAGGACATGGAGAGCACGAGACGGTGGAGGCAATTCCGGAGGCCATCCATGATGGCGTCGCGCGTGGACGGCTGGATCCGGGCGGAACATACAGTGCGAGTGAGGGCCGAGGGCGTCGATCAGCTCTCGACTCAGGCACGAGGGGTCTTCTTCACATGCTTGACGACGGCTACCCCGCAAGGAATCTTTCCTGGTGGTTGGTTGGTTGGTTTGGGGTAAAGGCTCTCTCTCTCTCACTCAGGCGGTGGTGGCTGGAGTTACTGACGACTCTTCACTTTACGTCCGGGGTCAATGAAATGAAGTCTCGCTTGCTTTGCTTTGAAAGTTGAAAATGGAGGAGCGGCTTCGCACTGCTTTTTTATTGGGGAGGCCATGGCCGAGCACAAATACAAGTACCCAGACTGGCCGAGTTGGCGGCGAGTTGCAGAATCTCGGGGTTCGGCAGACGTCAGAGTTGACTGCGTGCAGTTTACGGATTACCTACCTACCTTGTTAGGTAGGTATCTCCTTCCCATGGTCCGGCTGCACAGCTACCGCTTGCCCCCAGACCCGCTCCCCTTCTCCAGCAGCAACAGGTACCGACGGTAGCGGGAGGGCCATGGTATGGCGGGGCACGGCGGGGGAGATGCAAGGAGCTTCGGCAACTCGGCCAATGACGGCAAAGCTGTGGTTTCGCCCCAATCCGTCTTCCCCTTTGAGCCGAATCCAGACACCACCAGCCCGACGTCACGTCACCCCCTTCTCACTTGGCTTCGATTGACACATTGTGCAGGCACCTCACACCCAATGCATAGGCATTCCATTCCGTTCTCCCATCCTACAAGATACTTAGTGCCTCATGACCTTGGACGTGGACGGCCAAGGGACGAGACAGAAGTATACTGTACTTCTGTGCATCGAGCTAGACTTTTCTCGGCATCCGAGGTTTGTTTTACACACGGTCCTGCTTCCCCAGGACAAGATTTGTCCATTCCATCTATGCCTCGCCATGCTGGGCGAATGAGGGACTGCGCCGAGTCACTCACACTGTCCAGCAGTCGGCCTGGGCCCGGGTCAGAGGTACTTGCCTCGAAACAGATGTAAGACGATTGGTTCAGGAACGCCTTTTGGCCGAAGACAACCGATGGCCGTCGTGCCTAGCTAGTGCTTGCTGCTACTTCTTTATTATTATGCCTGCCTGTGCTTCTCCTTCCTCTTTTGCTTGTGACTCTGTCGAAATAGACTTTTTACTCTTCTTCTTTCTTCTTCCCCTCCAAGAAACCCCGTCTCCTCCTTGCACTCACTCCATCACCAATTGAGTTGTGAATAATATCAGTAGTCTGTCTGCTTCTACACTCCTGGTTCCTGGCCTGCCAAGCATACAAGTATTTCTTCGCATCCTCGGTTGCTATCTCCAGTCTCGAAGCACACCCTCCCGAGCAAACCTCCCACCTCACCTCACCTCGGAACAGCAGCTTCTTCTTCTCGCCAGTCTGCCTCACGACATCGCTCATCATGGCTGCCAACAACATGATTAACCCCGCCGTGGACCCCAACATCGAAGATGACCTCTTCCAGAAGGAGGTTGAGCAAGTCAAGCAGTGGTGGAGCGAGCCGCGATGGAGACACACCAAGCGGCCATTCACTGCTGAGCAGATCGTTTCCAAGAGAGGTCACCTGAAGATCGAATACCCGAGTAACGCGCAGTCCAAGAAGCTTTATGATATTCTCGAGAAGCGCTTCAAGAACAAGGACGCCAGCTACACCTACGGGTGTCTGGAGCCCACCATGGTCACCCAGATGGCCAAGTACCTCGACACCGTCTACGTTTCCGGCTGGCAATCATCATCAACAGCCTCCGCCTCGGACGAGCCCGGCCCGGATCTAGCAGATTACCCCTATGTGAGTTTCCAATGCTCTGCCGGTGCTCAATCTGTTGCTGACCCGCCTTATAGACCACTGTCCCCAACAAAGTCGCCCACCTTTTCATGGCTCAGCTGTTCCACGACCGGAAACAGCGGCAAGAGCGCCTGAGCGTCCCGAAGGAGGCTCGGGCCAAGCTCGCCAACGTCGACTACCTCAGACCCATCATTGCCGATGCCGACACCGGCCACGGCGGCCTGACTGCCGTCATGAAGCTGACCAAGCTCTTCATCGAGAAGGGCGCTGCCGGCATCCACATTGAGGACCAGGCCCCCGGCACCAAGAAGTGCGGCCACATGGCCGGCAAGGTCCTTGTCCCGATCCAGGAGCATATCAACCGCCTCGTCGCCATCCGCGCCCAGGCCGACATCATGGGTTCCAACCTCGTTGCCGTTGCCCGTACAGACGCCGAGGCCGCCACCCTCCTCAGCACCAACATTGACCCACGTGACCACGCCTTCATCCTCGGCTCCACGAACCCCGGTCTCAGGCCCTTGAACGACCTCATGATCGCCGCTGAGATGGCCGGCAAGAACGGCGAGCAGCTTCAGGCCATCGAAGACGACTGGCTCAAGCAGGCCAACCTGAAGCGCTTTGACGAGGCCGTCGTCGACGCCATCAAGGCCAGCCCCCAGCCCAACAAGGATGGATTGGTTCAGAAGTACCTTTCGGCTGCTAAGGGCAAGAGCAACACCGAGGCTCGCGCGCTTGCGAAGGGCATCCTCGGTGCCGACGTCCACTTCGACTGGGACTCCCCGCGCACGCGTGAGGGTTACTACCGTCTCAAGGGCGGTTGCGATTGCGCCATCAACCGCGCCATCGCCTACGCGCCTTACTGCGACGCCATCTGGATGGAGAGCAAGCTCCCCGACTACAAGCAGGCGCAGGAGTTTGCCAAAGGTGTCCACGCCGTTTGGCCTGAGCAGAAGTAAGTCACCACAATGCAAGACCCATGCAAAAATAAATAAAAATAAAACACCCTTCCCCCCCCCCCCCCCCGAAAAATGCCAGCCAAGGCTAATTCATGACCCATCAAGGCTCGCTTACAACCTCTCACCCTCCTTCAACTGGAAGACGGCGATGCCTCGCGCCGAGCAGGAGACGTACATCCGCCGCCTCGCGTCGCTCGGGTACTGCTGGCAGTTCATCACCCTTGCAGGTCTGCACACGACGGCACTCATCAGCGACAAGTTCGCCAAGGCGTACAGCCAACAGGGCATGCGGGCGTACGGTGAGCTCGTGCAAGAGCCCGAGATGGACTCTGGCGTCGACGTCGTCAAGCACCAGAAATGGAGCGGCGCAACATACGTCGACGAGCTGCAGAAAATGGTCACAGGCGGCATCAGCAGTACCGCTGCCATGGGCCAGGGCGTAACGGAGGACCAGTTTCACTAGTGGCGAGTGACATGAAAGGAGAGGCGCCAATCTACCAGTTGCGTAGCTGTGATGAGACTGTGTATATTGGAAATGTATCTAGGTCCTGTGGAATATAGTCGGTAGCACGTCCTTGGATTGCCATTTGTTTTGCTTGTCGTCCTCCCCGCGGGAACCTCGCGAACATCTACCGCCCGGCACCGACCGGAACAGAAGCCGATCAGACCCACTCCGTGGTCATTGTCCTGAAGCAGTCCCGAAGTTGTGTCCCCACAATCATCCGACGCCGGAGGACCGAAGGGCCGGAATACAGGAAGGAGCGAAGAGAATTTTGTAAGGGCCCGCAATGAAGCTCCGTGGTTATATTCTTACTCGGTGCGAGACCATCAAAACTCGCGATTGCAACACGCGACGGAGTGAGTCAGCACCGCTCGTTGATAAAGAAAAGTGGGTCCGGCGACCGGCATCTTCAACCGAACTCCGTCGACGTCGAAGTATTGATGGGTTATAACATACCCGATTTTCACGTTAAAACCAGTTCCCCTAAGAGTCCTTTATTTCACTTCAAAATTGTTGCTCATCTAACATTACGCAACCAAGACATCTCACACACACACTCCGTCCCTTTCTTCGCTCGTAATGTCGTCCGCATCTTCTTCCGTCCTCATCGTCGGCGCCGGCGTCTTCGGACTAAGCCTCGCCCACGAACTCGCTGCCAACAGGGGATACACCTCGATCACGGTCTTAGACCGCTTCCTGCCGCCCGTCCCGGACGGCAGCTCCGTCGACGTCTCGCGCATCATCCGCACAGAGTACGCCGACCCGCTCTACTCGTCCCTGGCGACGGACGCCCTGCAGGGGTGGCGGACTTCGGGGGTGTACAAGCCGCACTACCACGAGTCCGGGTTCGTCATGATGGCCGACGAGAAGGAGCGCCCGAGCCCGTACTTTGAAAAGTATCGCCGGTGGCGGGGCGAGGCGGCGGAAGGGGGTAAGCCGCTGGAGTTCTTCGAGCCGCCCGACGCGGACACCGAGGTGAAGAAGCTGTACAAGGGCGTGCAGGCGGACCTGCGGGCGTTCACGGCCACGCACAACGCGCCGGCGGGTGGGCGGACGCTGCGGGGGCGATCCGCGCGCTGGCCAGCGAGTGCACGCGCGCGGGGGTCTCGTTCGTGACGGGCGCCCAGGGGACTGTCGTGTCCCTGCAGCGATCCGGGGCCCGCGTGACTGGTGTGCGGACGGCGGCGGGGACGACGTGGGAGGCGGAGAGGGTGGTGCTCGCGATGGGGGCGTGGACAAACCGGGTTGTCCCCGGTGTGGGTCACGCCGTTGCGGCGTCGGGGCAGCCGGTCGGGTTCATCCGGCTGTCGGACGAGGAGGCAGACCGGGTGCGGGAGATGCCGGTCATGATAAATATGAGCACGGGGGTCTTCTGCTTCCCGCCGACGCCGGGGACGAACTTGCTCAAGGTCGCGAGGCACGGGTTCGGGTACGCGACCGAGTTCGAGGCTGAGGCGGGCAGGAAGGTGTCGAGCCCGAGGCTAGTCGGGAGCAACGCCGCGTCCGAGTTCCTGCCGCGGGACGCGGACGAGGGGCTGCGGGAGGGCGTGAGGCTGTTCTTCCCCGAGTTCGCGGAGCGGGAGTGGGCGTACAGGCGGCTGTGCTGGTATACCGACACGCCCGAGGGGGATTTTGTCGTCGACTACCATCCCGATATCAAGGGTTTGTTCTTCGCAACCGGCGGTGCTGGGCAGTCAGTTACCCCCCCTCTTCCCCCCTGGCCCCCATTTTTTGTCAATGATTGGTTTGAACTGCGGGTGACGGTGCATAGGCTGACCTGTGACTACAGCGCGTTCAAGTTCCTCCCGGTCATCGGCTCGCACGTCGCGGATAGCTTCGAGCGCAAGGCGTCGACGGCGTTGCGGGAGAAGTGGAGGATGAGGAGGGCCGTCGACGGGGAGACGACGTTGAGGATGGCCGGGGACGGGAGCCGGGGCGGGCCGCCGCTGCGGAAGCTCTCGCCGCAGGAGCAGGCAAAGCTGTGAAGCGGCAGCTGGGGGTGGCCTCCGGTTCACCATGCGGCCGTTCCATGGCGCAGATGGCTCTCGGGGAATGACCCTTTTTTTCTTTTAATATAAAAAAAAAGGAGCCCATAACCCTCTCTCAATGGCAGACGCCAGCACCAGGAATAGAACAATATTGGGGTTTCCAGCTACATTCTTACTCTCGAACGATAGCTGCCGTGGTCACCTGCCCTGGGGGATTTATTTCCAATACAAGGCCCAGAAATGGTTGACAGGACTCTGTGTCTGTCGAGCGATGCGGCCGGGTCAATCAATATACCTCTCTACCTCTGGAGGCAATTGGGCGCACGGAAACGCAGGCTAGCTTGCCCTGACTGCGCTCGCGTGGTCGGGGCACACCTCACCGAGGGAACGATTCATCCCCGGGTCCCCCAGTTGGGCAAATGCCTCTGATTTGTGATACCGGCGTCTTGTCTCCGACAGTATTGATGCAAGGTTGAGCGTGCGATGTCCACCTGGTCTGGCGGACCTGCGTATAATCTCGTTCGAAATGGCCACACAGGGACACAAGCAGTCGACGTATGCTGCTTGAGATGTGTCTGCACGGCAGGTGAGAGGGCTCTTGACACGCATAAAACGGCATAAAAATAAAGAGCTTCATGAGCAGAAAAACAAGAATGATTTGCCTGTTCCATGGTTGGCGCAATCACGGCGCCTGCGTAAATTGTAAGTGGGGACGAAATTGCCTTCGGTTGTCTTTAATCAAGAACAAAAAAGAAGGATTCAAAAAAGTTTATTATTGACCTGGGTCGCCTCTATCATGGTTGATATTCCAAACGCTCATAGCAGGAAGCGAACAACCACCCCGCCCCCCCTCACCCCATCGGCCAAGACATGCGGTAGTGCTTGCGTGTAACAGACAATGGGAACCCAATCACCAAACCAAACTTCCTCTCTTGGTTACGTTTGTTTATGGCGATGCGGAGAACTCTTGGAACCGAACCGGGCTGGAGCACAAGCGGGAGATTGCAACCCAAACGATACCGTCAGTAGTGATGCGGCCTATAGGTCGGAGGTCTGTAGGGAGAAGAAGGTCACGGTGACGAGGGACGGCCGTAGTCCACGCTGGGTAGAACAGATGTCTCATTGATAGACCGAGTCCACCGTTACCATGAGTCGAGTAGCAGGAACTTGTACATTTGTTTTGGTGCACTGATGGGTCCACCAGCCTATTTCCCCCCCCCTGCAGATGAAGATGTGTGATCGTGGGAGATATGGAGACTCTAACATGGCAGGAGAAGAAGTGTGTAGGTCACCCTACAGCCCAGTACTATACGGACATACTCAGTTGTTCCTCTTGTAACCCGTTCCAAGACTATTTTAATTGCTTACACAAGCCCGAGGTCCTTTTCCACCATACCTCGGCAGATGGGGTGGTAGAAGTCCCTGTTCTTCTCAAAGGTCTTGAGCGCGAGCTCGCGGTCGACCTTATTCAGCGAACGGAACATGGGCCTCACAAACTTCATGCGGCCAACGTGGCCCAGCAGTTCTGCAGCACCCGGGTACGCAGACTTGTCCTCCGCAGCGAGCGCAATCTTGTAGTATGCCGTCTTGAGCTCGGCGTTGCGCGACGAGACAAGGTCGTACGTGGTTCCCAGAAGACGCGCGCGGTCAGCGGACAGTGGGCTAGGGAACTTCTCGATGGTCTCGAGGAGGACCAGCTTCTGGTTTCCGGAGAAGGAGGCCACGTCTTCAGGAGACGGTTTGAAGCTATCGTCCTTCCAGCGCTCGGCGAGCTCGTAGCAGACATCCGCCAGGGTCGTGTCGAACTCGGGCTTGGGAGGGAGGCCGGGTTGGTAGAACCACTTGTCCCAGTCGATGGAGGCGACCTTATTCTTGATCTCGTCGTCGCCGAGGCCGTTGAAGAAGTCAAGGAAGGTCTCCTTGAACTCGAACGAGTCAAGGGACTTGCGAGACCACTTGGTGAAGTAGTGGGGGATGAACTTGTCAAATGCATCGCGGCCAACGAGACGCTCGAGGTAGTACAGGAAGTGGAAGCCCTTCTCGTAGGGGACGGTGCTGAAGGCGTCGTCAGGGTCGATGCCCTTGTGGTTGATAATGAGCTTGGTGAACTCCGAGTCCTTTCCAAAGAGAGCCACGGCGTCCTCTATGTGTGTGATTAGTACAGGGTTCTCGCAAGATGTTGTGCAAAAAGGAGAAGAGCTAGCGCGCCAACATACCCAGGGCCTTCCAGCCAATAATGGAAGAGAAGTCGCGTTCCGCATCTCCGTGGACAGCCATGCCGATACGGCGCTCAAGATACGTAGTCCATCCCTCGTTGAGCCAACTAAGACGGCAATGTTAGCTTCTTCTTCGCCAACAGTCATCTCACCGTCATCTCGCTTACAAGTGCTCCCAGCTGCAGCTGGTGACCAAGTTCCCGCTCCATGAGTGACTCAGCTCGTGCGCAATGACGTCCACGTTCTGCTTATCGCCGCTGATGATGGTCGGCGTCGCAAACGTGTAGATAGGGTTCTCCATGCCTCCGTAGGGGAAGCTCGGCGGCAGCACCAGTACGTTGTACTGGCCCCACCTGTACGGGAAGACGAGCTTCTCGGCCACCTCCATGAACTTTTCCATGTCGCCCTGCAGCTCCCACTGCGACCCCTCGAGTTCGTCAGGGCCCGTGGCAACGATGCTACGAGGGCCGATGGGCGCCGTCGCGATGTCTCCGGAAGCCAGCGCAAACAGGTACGACGGGATTGGCACCTTCTGCTCGAAGCGATACACCGTGTCGTCGCCCTTCTTCTCGCTCTCGCCCTCGACGAGCACGCCGCTGGCCACGACGGGCAGCGGCGACGCGAGGACGAAGGTGTAAGTCGACTTGACGTCTGGGGTGTCCTGGCAGGGGAATAGGGAGCGGGCGTGGATGGCCTGGCATTGCGAGAACATGTACGGGTGCTTTTTGTTGCCCGTCTGCGCGGGCGTGAGCCATTGCAGCGCGGTGCACTTGTCCGCGGTGGCCAGGTCGACGTCGACCTTGACAATATCGCCCTTGGCAGCGCCCTGGGGCACGAAGACATGCAGCGGCGCGCCATAGGGCTCCACTCGGTCCTTGAGCTCCCAGGTGGAGGTGGCGGCGTTGACCTTGACGCTCGAGATGGAGAGGAAGCTAGAGTCGAGGATGATCTCCTTGCTTTGCTTGTCCGTCAGGGACTCGAGCTCGAGCGTGACGGAGCCCTTGAGCGACTTGTCCTTGAAGTCGATGGTGAAGTTGGCCGTCGTATGCTTGGTCAGCCAGGCGCCGTAGTTGGAGAGGGTGTTGGGGTCTCGGTTTCCTGAAGTGTTCGCCATATTTGCGGTGGTGCTGCCGAAGGCGGCTGCGCGGCTCTGGGGACTGGTGATGCGGGTGAAGCTTGTTCTGAGCGGAATCGAACCCTTCGCCAGAAGAGATCGCCACATGTGAGACTGTTGACTTTGCGGAGCTCCAGTCTCCAAAACTTTGGTATCACGGAATCCTATTGTGGTGTCGTTGGTAAGCACCTACCATATCTGGCTTAGAGGGGTAGCTTCAGCCACGCGAAGTTGGAGACACAATTATGTCAAGCCACGTTGTATGTACGCCACACGTGCAGCCCCGTTTCCGGCCCGGTTTGGTTCCCTCCCATCCATGTTTGTTTCAGCAACAACTCGCAGTCCCTTTTCCGGTGTCCAGCTCTCACCCCCCCCCCCCCAGCTTCCATCCCCAGACATCCAAGACCACCAAGAGGGAAGGCATTCGACTCCTTCATTCGGTCAGTGTGGTGTGCTAAAGCCTTGCTTGAACACGCATCCCACGCAACATCGAGATGTCGTCCCCTCCGACCGAGATGCAAGCTGCACTTCGATGACGAACGATTGCTTCGACTTGCTCTGTAAAGTCTCGGGCACAGCAAACAGACTCCGGCCGATAAGCTCGCGGCAGCTTGGCATGTGGGATATCCCTACGTGGTGATTCAAGTACAATACGGATACCGGTACCACAATCACCAACACACACACAATCACACACACCTGAACACCGGACCTGTAAGACGAGACGGCCAACATGTGAAACGGCGCTGGCTCTCTGAGATGGGATCTCCCTGCGTGGCGCACAAGTCTAGCCCTGTGCAGGTCGTACGTACATAGACACCTCCTGGGTATCCTAACTTCGCCCCTGCTCTCCCCCCATCTCTGCATGTCTGTCTCGCATCCTGCGCATGTTACTGACATGCCACCCCCTTCTCTGTCGCAGGAGCACACCTGCCTGGGGAGGACGTCTCGTAGCCCAAGGGACTCGAACATACGAAGACCGCTCCGTCTTTTCAAGGGTAGGAAACCGGACGAAAAGTCTCCTTCCGCTGGTCCTGATCTCGCGGCATGGATCTGGGCCTGGAGCCGACCCGTGCCAAGTAGTTCGTTCGATGTCTCGCCTAGCCCTAGACCCGAAGGTTTCGAAGCCCTCATTGACGCAACCTACAGATGGAGGGGGGGCGTCGTGGTCATGATGATGCTGTTCTTGGAACAATGTTAGGTATCCAGGTCGCAGCCCCTTGGAGCTCGAGCGGCGGGAGAACCATTCTCGATCCAGGTTTGTTCCGCCACACACGCCGTCTCCTTTTCATCTCCTCGCCTGGACCCCTGCCTATCTCTCTCTCTCTCTCTCTCTCTCTCTCTCTCTCTCTCTCTCTCTCTCTCTCTCTCTCTCTCTCTCTCTCTCTCTCTCTCTCTCTCTCTCTCTCTCTCTCTCACGATGCCCCCCTTCGCCCTCAGAATATCTGTCCCAAACCGGGGACTATCCCCTTCAACGAGGCGGCACGATAGACAGGGGTCCGTCATCGTCGGGCTCCCAATGCTACTGTTCCTCGCGGTCACACCGGCGGCGCGGCACCGCGTGAGTAATGGAGCTGACCCTTCCAACGTACCCGAAGGTGTGGCTAGCCCCATGGTGGAATCTTCCTAGGCACAAAAGGGTCGGACACGCAGAGACGTGTGACAGGGCCCGCATATGTCTACAGGCAGGCAAGAAGGCGAGACTCGCACAAGGTTGCAATATACGGCCTCGCAAAGAGAAGTGCATCTCGCGGGCGTAGGCCAGATTTCGGCCAGACCAAATTACGGTATCCGTATAGCCGCCTGGATGGAACGATGCAATTCTCCTCAGCTTCAATGTCGCTTCTCGCGACTCACCGGCGGTGAACCCATCCCCATACCGGGCCATGTTCTCAGAAGGAAAGATTCTGCCGAAATTGAGACTTGAGACGACAGAAATATTGATTGTCTGGATCAGATGACGGCATCCCGCGACGGGTCCGTATTACGACCTCATCAATACATCACCGATATTGCAACGAGCCAATAATGCAAGCCCCCCCATCTCTCTCTTTCTCTTGGAGGGAGGCTTGTCTGGGCCTCCTTTACCCCACATTCTAACGGGGCCGCTGCTGTCAGAACGTAGGCGTGTCGCAGGAATCCACACTTTTCTGTTCTGGAAGCTCTCGCGCCCAACCGGAGGGCAGGCATTATGCAGCCTGATTGCCAGAGGCCCCGCCCGTTTTCCAGTGGAAGAGAGGTGGGAGGGGCAAGTTGGAGATTGGAAAAGGGGCTGCTGCAACACCTGTGCCCCTCTATAGCGCATATGCCATGTCCCTTGAGATAAGATCTGAGCTATTGTGCTAGGGATTGCCGTTCAGCTGGTGACGCATTTGCCGATACCTATATGTTTTTACGACGTTCGTGCTGCCAGCACGGCCCGGTCTCCGAGGGCTATGCAAAGACCGACCCGAGCTCTGCTCTCGCATCCATTATGAAACAGCCCGAAGGTGTGGCCATCCGCGTTTCGCGCGCCTACTATGGTATCAGGCCAAAGTTTAACCCCCTCGTCAGGTAAATGTGGCCGTGCTTTTTTTGATTATTTCAGCGACGGTACTTTGAGGTTCTTGTGCACATCTATCATAATTCTGGCCAGTGAGAGTCTCTCATACGTGGGTCACAACTCCACACTACCTGTTATGGAGTTTAAACTTACCCATCATACCATAGTAGGCGTCGGGGCTTCTCCTTCTATACGAACTGGGTGGGGGAGAACCTCAATGGTGGGCTAATGGGGCAATTCAGAGTTTTTTTTTATATTGAATGTAACGAGGTTTCAAACATGCAGGGGAGACGAATGACAAGTAAAACCCCCCAGCAGCGGACTGCCTCTCCAAGCCTAGCTTAATTCACGCAACACGCTGCAGCGTAACAAGTCTGTACGTAGGTACCGTCCGCACTCGTCAGTGTCGTAAACCACTAGCGATCAGGCTAATAGTAAAGGGTATAGCGGCCGCTGAGAAGCAGCTAGCGTTACGGCAGAAACAGAGATCAGAAGTAGGGACTAGTCACGTGCTGCATACGCTAGCAGGAGGTTTAGGTGCAAGGCTGGCTGGCTGGCTGGCTGGCTGGGTATAGGTGGGTTGACCGCCTGCTATCTGCAGCTTAGTGCGGAGCTTATACACTAGCTTCTACTGGTAATTCCCTAGCTATATTCAGCTAGCCCACCCACTAGTGGTTTACGAAACTGACGAGTGCGGACGGTGGTAAGTGAGAGAAGCCCTGGGCCCTGGCGGCGGAGTGCGCTAGATAGCAATCGTACAGCGGCGCCTCCATTCTCCCAAGCCGGAGGAACGCTAACAATTCAAGCTTAGCAGGGAGTGTGGCGGATCTGGGCCGGGTGCACCGCGTGGCTTCGCGTGGGTTGGCTCTTGCGCCGGTGGTACTGCACCGGGGCGCGGCAACTGATCGTGCTAGTACAGCCCAGCGAGATGGGGGAGGGGATAGAGGTATCTTTGGTGGCGGTAGAATAACTAGACCGATGCCTATCGAGACAAAGACCGGAATGAAGAAAGTGAGCAGAGAGAGAGAGAGAGAGAGAGAGCCTAGTCTGGCTCTGGCGGTACAGAGCAACGTCATTGCCACGAGCGGAAGCGAAGAGGGTTGTGACGCTCATCGGTAAAGATGGCTGCCTATAGAGGCGGCCCAGGTTCGTACATTGCGTGCGTGCTTCTTGGCCGTGCGCGTTGTGTACCGTCCCGCTGGACGACTAGCCAGCCGGCTGGGAGCCACATCGTGACACTGACGTGCTAGCTACGGTTGAAGGACTTCTTGAGATAACGAATCCAGTCTGTCGGTATGAGTAAAGAGGGAGCTCCCTCGGCTCCCCGTCCGTACACTACCTACCACCTCGTAGGTGGTGTAACCTTGGTCGTAAACTATACACATTCTCTTCTCCCTCTCCACCGCCCTCCGACACTTTTGCGACTGCGATAGATGAATAGATGGCTCGATCGAGTAAGACCAAAGCTTGCGGTGACTGGCTGGTCCTTGTCCTTGAGCTGACTGATGTCTTTCCATCGGATCGTCCGTCGTAGGTGGTGTAGGTTAAATTAGCCAGGCTAGTGAAGCAGAAGAGAGAGAGAGAAAAAAAGGCCTGGCACTAAGCAGCCATGTGGCATTCGGCATTCGCCTTCATGCACGCAGTAATCGTCGGAGAAAAAGAAAACGAAGAAGAGAAAGAGAGGTGATTGGACATACTGTGAAAGGTTATGCTTGAGGGAGGAGTTTCGCTGTTGATCTCTTGCCAGTTACGCCTCAGCGCGCGCAGGCTTGTCCATCAGTCACAGACCACTCATACCCATGCTGTTCCCCCCCCTCCCCCTCTCAGAGTCTTGCGCGCGGCGCGTCTGACAGCACCTGACAGCATTGATCCCGAGACCAGGGAATCCCTCTTTCCCACAGCCTTGTCCCGAACACGTGGGCTGGGAGACAAGGGTCTTGTGAGCCTGACTGTTGCTCCAAATTTGCGCTTAAATGGATGGCCCTAGTTGCCTCCCTCGTCCTTGCTACAACAACTCGACGGCCCATCGAGGCACATCACGTATACCATGGCAATGAGCTGCCGTAACTCTGTCCGACCTCTGCAACCATGCCGATGTCCAACGGTCTGGACCGTGGCGGTCTGGCCTTTGGGCGGTGGCTGCAAAAGCAATATCGAAGCGCGCCGTGTGCCCATCACGCAGTATGCATGCAGTACACGTGTATATACGACGTATATGCCCTTGGCTACGCGCGAGGCGTCACATTGCCCTGCGCTCGCTGCCTGCCACGATTGTCCGCCCTGTGCTCTCTCTCTCTCTCTCTCTCTCTCTCTCTCTGTGCTGCTTTTGATGAAAGGAGAATGGTATGTGTGGATTCCTGGTGGCCGTTGGCGAATCGAAGGCGACCGGTGAAAATGTCACGCCCGGCTGGTCGGATAAAACGGTGTTTCAACCCCGCACTTGAAGGGCAACGGGTGTGTATACGCGACCCGACCTTGCCCTCCTTTTGGATGAAGGAAGGCGGACAGGACCGCACGGCAGGGGGAGCCAGAGGGTTGGCATGCCCCCGTTTGACAGGATGGTTCATGCAAAGGAGCTTTCTCGTCCAATGTCCGGCGCTAGCTAGACCTCGAGGAGCTCGCACAACCCGGGCTACTCCCCAGTAAAAAAAAGAAGAAGAAACAGAAAAAGGGCAAAAAAAAACCCCCCATCCCCGAGTGCCAGTTGGGCTTTCTCGTCTCTCTGGAGCTTCGTATGCTCGTCAACCAAGATGCCACATCGTCAACCCCATAGTTGCGATTTCAACCAACTGGTGGCCCGGTGGGTACGCAGCTCATTAGACCCCAATGGAAGCCATACCCGAGTCCGGAGGAGAACTCGGGGGAGGTCCAGCGGGATACCGCCATGTTGTCATATCTCGTGGGTTGTCGGACAACGGGTTTCGACCGAACTGTGCTACTAGCGCTAAACAGGGGTTTGCGACGAACTCGAGTCTGGTGCCTGTCATTATATGCACATATTATAGGCCAAAACAGCAGGGATATTGGAACAATCGTAGTTTGTCTCAAATTCAGATCCCTACTCAGTTCAATTGAAAGGGACCTACCTATGCCTGCTGCCGTATTCGTTCAGTAATCAATAAGTTGGACTGACACACGCTGGGTCTGAGTCGGGTTCCTTGGGGAGCGACGGCTGGTCACGACTTGGAACATCATCGCCACAGCTCTCAACGCTCTTGCGACTCCTTGGCCCCTCTCTCAACGCCCCAGACTGCTACTCTCCGGTTTAACAGAAGCTCTTTGGAAGCTTATGTCTGGCATATGAGGTTTCTCTATAGCGGACCTAGGGACCGGCACAGAGGTCTCCCGAAGGGTGAGGGAGCGTTTGTCTGGTGATTCCGTTCCCACGGGGTTCACTTTGCTACGGTACCACATGCCGTGCGTGGAAGGGAATCCCGCCGGGCATGGGGAAAAAGTGCGACTGCCGTGTTCACTGCACCCGCATGGTGTTAGGAACACCACAGTCCAAGAGAGACAGACGTAGGTCGCACTAGCCGATGCCCAGCCGTGTGCGCCTGGGTGTGTTGCAAGTACACCTATGAGCGCAATAGATAAGGAAACATACATTACGGCATTCTTGTCGGGCAATTGGCTTCTCTGGTAACGAGAGCACGGCCTATCCCGGACGGGACACTGTAAAATTCCTAGGAATCGACCATTAACCCTTTCACTTGTGCTAGCCATGGCCAGGGACCCCAAAGAATCAGAGCTTCAGCCGCCTGTCAGTCAACCGCAGGTTTCCTCAGTAGGCGTCACACCTGCAGCACACTTTCTACATCATAGCACGCGTGGATGATGTGGAGTTGTTGTTCAACCAAAGGACAAGGGACCAGCGGTTGGTATCGTCAGAAATAAATATAGAGAATTAATAGCGCACCTAGGTGATTGGCGGTGATGTTCTTTGACGATCGTTTTATTAATCTTGGAGCCGTTTTGGACCGGTGCGATACGATTACTTACTCCCTGGCCTTGAGTAACAGCACAGCTAACCAAAGGCTTCTTTTGATACACCGCCGAGGCCCGGGCCGCGGGTGTCTCTTGCCAAGCGTTGGACGCAACTTAAAATTTCCCAGCAGTCCGCCTTGAGGGTGATGTGCGGAAACCAAACTCCATATGCAGTGCAACACCTGCATCATGGTGTTGCGTCCCATGGCTGCTCTTTTTCCGGTTTCTGCTGCTTGGCACCATGACTTTTGCCTGCAGCCGTAGGCAAGGACTGCAAGGCCCGCCGTCCAGTTACCATATCGCCTGCCGTTTGCGACTCGTCTGCACATAAGCGATGTGAAGAATACGACGTTGTTGCAGAGATGGTTGTAACAGCGGGGCTTGATGGGTTGCCACAGTCCGTGTGAATGTGATAGCAACACGACATCGCTTGTGAATTGGGTCGTAGCCGGCCGATCACCACGCGGACTACTAGTCCGAGCACACTCATCGTCTGGCCTGGGGAAGTTCCATTGTCTGGTTGTGTCCGTACATGGCCTTTGTCATTTCGGTTGTGACCAATGATGTTCATAATGAGTATTGCCTGAGCCGAATGTCTCCCAAGCAAACAAATGTGTGCCGATCTGGCCCATCACGTGTAATACAATCGAGCGGTATGAAATATCATTGCCAAGCTACGACCCCCCGGCCATCGCAGCAGAACCCACATAATGTTGGATATTGTTCTGCCACCTTCGAAAGGTAGCCGAGTCTCCTGAGTAGGTAATTGCCAACTGGAGCTCGGAGCTCCCCTCCAGCCAGTGCCGAAGCATTGTTCCGACAGGGGAGCTTCGTCGGGGCACTAGGACCAGGTGTCTTTGTTACTGTATGGGAAAGGGGAGGAGGGACGGGGAGCGGAGAGGCAACCTATTCCAGACGTTCACGTTGCGACCCGCCAGGGTATCGGAGGGTCGTGGAAAGGAGGTTGACGAGTCAATCCAGAGGTCTCCGTTTTGGCCCCGTGAAATGGAATATCGGTCTGAGCCTGCGGCATGCGAAATGCAGCAGCAAATTGCATTGCGAGAGGCCGCGAACCCAATGGCGTTTTCCTCTTATCCTCGATTAATGCGGCACGGTAGCGAGGTTGGGACGACGGGCAGTGTGGATTCGAGCCAGATATATCCATTACTGTCAAACGACAATTTCCGATCCAATGGAATATTGAACATGTTGCGCCATGGCTTTCGGCCGGCAAAACAGGGCTGTCGCAACGCTATTGTCTGTTGGTCCCGGAGCGGGAGCGGAGCGTGTCGTAAGTGTAAACTTTTCAGAAGCTACGGGGGAGATTAGGATGGCGACGTACTGCAAGATCTGGTTGACTAAAAACAACTGAGACAGTTCATTTCATCCGTGCCTGCACTTAGATCACACAGACAAACAGCACGTGGCCACGAGGATGGACTGCGTCTGCACTGTCTCGAGTTAAGCCTGACTTCACTTGACTCTCAAGACCTTTGGGCACTCACTCCATCACACTCCCAGTGCAACAGGACGTGGTGGAGGGGCCACTGAGCGGAGACAGAAGCGTGGGAGCGGTGATATCGATGATCTTTAGGACAAGGTTGTTGGTCCTAGAGCCGGACCGGGGGGCCTTGCCTCGGGTGCGAAGCCCGGCCAACGTTTGCTTCCAGGCTTCCCTGGCGATATAGCGTACTATGTAAACAAGCGACCCAAGGTTTCCACAGTGGGTGGGCGGGAGGCCGTAATCGATGGCGACAGTCCTGCTTGGGCGGGGTGATGGAGTGAGAATGCCCATGCCGTCCAAGGACCGATAGCGAGATTCGCACAATATTTTCTTCGATGGAGGCGATGATCGATGAGAGAACCGAAGCGACACGCTCCTGACTCTGAGCCGCGGACGGGTTCTGTCCGGAATGCGCTTTGTCCCTGCCGGGTGGATCAAGCTGTCTGCAGGCAGCTTATTTAGAGTGGGATGATTGTAGAATGGGTTAGGTCTTACTCCTCGTCCTTTCACCATGAAGAAGAGGAGATGCCTAGGTGCGCTTTGACCTTTCTGACCGGGTCAATCGACATATCGAGTATGGCGCAACCCTTCGCCTCTCTGCTGCCGTGCGCCCGATGAGGATGAGGTAGGAAGTTAGAGCGGATAACGGTTATTAGGATTGGCGGTGGTTGACAGGCCGGGAGGATCCCAGGCACATCCGCGCCGCTGTTTCCTCTGAACGGGGACAAGAAAAGGTTTGCTAGGTCCATAGCACCACTGGGCCGAGAAAGCTTGGCAGCTGGACTTCGGCAAACGTTCCGAGCGGGAGTTGCAAAAAGAGTAAGGTGAAACCGTCTTCCCAGACATGGCGAAGATAGCTCGTAGGACTCCCACTCGGGTAACAAAAAAAGGCGGCCGGTTGCACCTACCACTACCATATGGCAAGCGGCCATCGTTTTTGTCACCCAAGTACCTCCCGTCTCATCAAAGGACCGACGATAGGATGAACGGACATTACCACCCGCGCCTTGTACGTGCATAGCCGCTTAAAACAGATGGACAGCTTGGTCGCTGTGGACGAACGTTGGTGGCGCTTTGTTGGCTAGTAGGGAAGTGACAGAAGTTTAAATGGCCCAGAACCATCGCCAATGGACGGAATCTAGAATGATTTGAGACCGACCGTCGCAGTGCACTGCCAAACGGCCAGCTGTGATGAGGAGTCAAAGTCATTGACTGGCGCTGAGATGGCCATGGAACGGATTGTCAGAGGCCCACGTCATGTCAAAGCTCAAGACCCCAAGGTCAACCTCTTGTTAGTGCTATCGGGACCGAGGGCTTAGACTTTGCTCGCGTTTCCCGAGTCTCCGAACGGACAGGTTTCACTAGTGAAGCCACGGACGCCGTCCCGTTGGTTGAAGCCAACATCGACGGCAAGTCGTTGAACCCTGAAAAACTCGGGCTGCCACCGGCGGCGTTGTAGTGGGAGGCAGCTAGTTGCCTTCGAACCGCCGTTTCTTTGCGTTGTGAGTGGCTGTTGTCCTGATATATGTTGCAGCTGTTTCGTCATCCAATGTTTGCCCCTCCTTTTCCTGGGGGTTATCCTTCATGCAACTCCATGCAACTTCATGCAGAGGGTTGGCGTGGCAAACGTGGACCATATCTGATATCCGGCCAATACCGCAAATTCTCCGGTTCGTACGGCCAGGCCTTTCCCTACTGGCGCGGAGCGTTAGTGTCGAGTGCCGGCGTCTTGGGTCATACAGGCCCTCTTCCCGAGAGCTGTGGAGGTTCATACTGCATCGTCGCCTTCTTTCCGTTGAATATCGCCAGGTAGGCCGTGAGGTTAGTTTAGATGAAGCTCCGAAGAGCAGAATTTGAGACGGTGGTGTCTCTCGGCTCGCGACTCGACCAGGAAAGACGACAACAAGCGGCGTCGTTTATCAAGGCTGTGGTCACATCGGGTGACCTTGGAGGAGCGTGCAGCCCAAAGAAGGGGTGATGCGGTGGCTGATGGATGTCGTAGTTGAGCGAGGCAGGGGGCCGTGGTTGAATAGGATAGGCCGTGTGCCGCGAAGGTTTGCGATAGGCCCATCAACATCTCACCATCCCACTGCCCCTGTAACACACATAAACACACGCGCGCGTGCAGTGTCCGAGTGTTGCGGGGGAAGGTAAGGAAGAAACAGGTTGTCGTTGTACACGGCTAGGGTGATGATTCGTCGCCTGAAGGTGAGACGGAGTGAAGCTGTACTCAGCGTTGCAGACCGAGACGGAAGGAACGTCGGGAGTTGGGTTCGTGTCGCTGCCCGTGTTGGATGTTAGGTAGCTGGGTAGGTAGTGCAAGCCTCAAACTGGATGTAGACAGATGTGCCGGTCAAGAAAGTGGGCTCTAGTATAAACAAATCGTGTCCAAGTGCTGTCTTGTTTGTGGCGATCGTCGGTTGAGCGCCCACATGGCGTATGCAGAGAGTCACAGTTGAGAGTCAGGCCGTTTCAACGCGCGCGCTGATATGTTCGGTAAGCGGATTGAAGTCGTTGCCGGAAAAAGCAAGCAAAGTCGGGCGGCCGTGAGCCGTTGGCTAGCGCGTTTCTTGATTCTCGTGTTGGTAGCGACGGTGTCATCGGATGGTCATAGCAATGACGGGACAAGGCAAGAAGACGATGAGAGATGACAAAAGACGCATGGGTGTGTTGGTTAGATGCATCATCGAGTTATAGTGTGTAGTGGTCAAAGACAAGAAAGAGGCCCGAGTGGTTTGTGGATTTACAACAAGGCGGAGGAGAGGAAACACCACCAGGCAAACAAATCCATTGGTATTTCCAAGACCGGCCATCCGAGGCTGGCAGTTGCGAGGGAGCGGATCCCGTGCTCACGATCCTGAGAACTAGCTAAAGTAGCACATGGAAGGAGACAACAGACCAAGACAAGCTAGCTCGTCGAGGAGAGACAGTTCTGCGGAGGTTGTCAAGGTATCTAGCAATGCCTTGAGCGGGCAACCTTTTTAACCACCAACACGTGGTTTGCATACTCTCTTGCAGGTACCTACCTATGTAGCGAGCGTACAAGACTTGGTGCAATGTATGTTACTATGTATATCGTTATGGAGAGAAGCGGAATGGATGGAACCCTCTCCCTGTTCTAGACTCAGCTGCAAACGCGCTGGTGTGCTCGTACAATTACATAGTATACCACACCACAATAGTACACTAGCAAAGAACCCTTCGCCTACCAAGTACCATCCAACGGTCCCAGAGAAAGGTCATCAGGATGGCGATATCGACCAGCATGGTGGCCATCGGTTACTCGGCGGCTGGGGGGGTCCCATGTTCATTCACTGGGTCGCAGTACGTACCGCGCACACTAGGTAAGGTACGGATACCCTACCCCCCATCTGTAACATACCTACTCCGTACACTGCAATTTTCCAGAGAGTACGGAGTATCTGTACATGTAGACTACTATACTGTGTACAGGTAGTTATTATGTCCATACCGCAGTATTTGTATGCACCTACGTTGGTGGTATTTAGTGTATATTAGACTTGTCCACGCAGCCCAGATTGTTTCTCCCTCTCTCTCTCTCTCTCTCTCTTTCTCTTTCTCTCTCCGATTTCCCCTGATAAACATGCTGAACCACCAACGACAAGGTATCCTCTGTATCCGTAGTGGGCCACAGGATGGGAAGAGGGGCGAGGGGAGTGACGGATACCTCACGCTAGCAGGCCAGAAGAAAGCCCCCCTGTGTCGGTACGTACCCCTGTTTTTTCTCGAGTGGAACACCAGCCGCGGCAGGTGGGGGGGCTCTGCTCCTGCTCTCTCTCTCTCTCTCTCTCTTACTGCAGCCACGATTGCCAGTGCTGCTGCCAATTCCCCTGCTTCCATGACACCCGAGGTCGAGGTGGCTTTGGTTCTGCTTCAATGCCCAAGCCCGTTTCAACTTGTCCCCCCCCCTTCCCCATGCGGGTGCAGGTTCAGATGCACAGCGACGCAGCTCACCTGAATACCTATTCGAATGCATGCATGCACCATGTTCGTACCTGCCTTGTTCGCGCAGCCAATGCCTCTGCATACTGTACCTACCTGCCTCTGCACACCTGCCTCTCTGCACCTCAGAAGTTGTGAAAGAAGGATGGTCAAACCAAACACGCATCACCCACTCACTCTACTCCTCCTACCCGATGTACTTTGTAGATACAAAACAAGGTATGTAAGTTTCCGGCCATGGCCTTAGATGACCTCTCTCTCTCTCTCTCTCTCTCTTTCTCTCGCTCTCTCTCTCTGCATCTTCCCCTACGGCTTTCTGGCGCTCCACCCCTGCCACACAATTAGCTACTGCCCTATTCCTAATTTTGCTCCTTTCTCCGGCAGTCGGGCACTACGTCCCTCGTGTGTTTCGCCCAGTTCTTCTTACAGGGAAGGGGTGTTCTGACCGGGTATCGAAATGCAATTTCGGTCCTGTCCCGTCTTGAAGATGCATCAAGAAGGCACGTTGGAAGCAGCCAGCCCACGAAGCTTGCGGCGTGCATCGCATCGCATCGCACCTCTGGTTCCCCTGTCTCTTTCCGCACTCGTTGTCTCCGTCCCGTAGAGCGCTGTGAAGTGCGTCTAGTCCTAGACTAGGTGCAGGCGCAGGCGCCGACGCGAGACAACTCCAAGCTTTCTACACACATCTGCCTCCATCTGTGCTGTAGCTGTAGCATCTAAATGGACACTCCCGTACTCAACACACACGTACTCGACATACTCGTACTGCCTACGTGTGTGTGTACGTGTGTGTGTGTGTGTGTGTGTGTATACATATCCGCAGTCCATCTGCGAGTGCTGTCTTCGCTCTCTTAACTTTGCTCCTTCCCTGACCCGAAACTGTACAATCTACAACCTTGTGCGCAATCAGCAGCTGCCCTGCCCCAATGCGAAGCTGCGATACAAAAATCATCGTATACCACTGGCTCTGGCTCCTCAATCCGGCTCCTCGCCACTTTTTCTGATTCCAATCCTCCTTCCCCCCCGTTCGCCCCGAATCGTGCCGTGTCCCCCCCCCTCCCCCAAGCAACTCTTGTACGTACTCCCCCTTCTCTCAGCTTGTTCACCTGAGCCCCCTTCCCATGCACACCATGCCCCCCATGCTCATCCAGGACCCATAGCCTCCCGGTCCAGAGTGACAGAGTGAGTGTCAAGGCTCCCTGTCAGAAAACAGACCGGCCTGCATATCGGAGCAGCCAAGGGGTGCCACCCCCCTGTCAAATGCAGGTTCGAGCTTTTTCCTCTTCTCCAGTCTTGCTCCTCTCTACTGCCCAAGACATATATAGCCTCACTGCTCGACTTCTGCACCCGAGTTGCCAATGTGTTACCATAGCGTGGGACCCATACCTACCCTGACCTTGGCTATAGCTGTACCAGATCTTCTCCCGGCCTGTACCAGCTGCCATCCATATATCCCTCCCTCACTCCGGAACCCTGCACCCGCGTCCTTCCTCTCCTTCAATGGCACACATCGCATCTTGTATGCTCAGTGTTAAAGGAGAGCCCACCGCTCCGCCGTATATAGCAAAGCCGCCCTCCCCACTGCCTCCTATGGAACCGGTATGGACATCACTCTTTTCCCTCCAACTACCCAACCTACACGTTATTTCTCTTGCCTTTGTCCTTCTGAAGCAACAACTGACCAAGTCTGTTTTCTCCCCCAACTATAGACGCAATTACCACCACTGCCTTCAACAGACTACAAGCCCTTTGTGTGGAGAATGCACCAACCAGAGGGCCGCAGGTACCAGCTCTTTCCCAAGGATCGCCCGCAACGCCCAGCTGCAAAGGTCCTCGACCCTGAGCAGGCCTTCGCTCTCGCCATGGGACAGAACGAAAAGACGGAGAAGCCATGCAACACCAGCGGCTCGCTCCGCTTGCGCATCAAGGAGCACAACCTTATTAGACGGCGCAAAGTGAGCATTCCCGAGCTGGGCCCAATGACAACTGTCCAGGAAGTTCCCATGGATTCACGTAAGTCCACCGTCCGGTATTCTTCGCCTCCAAAGGTCATGACTGACACGCCCCAGCCACTATCCCGGGACGGCCTCCTCTACATGAGAGATCTGCCAGCGCACCCGGTCACCACCTTAAGCAGCACAAGTCCAACAGCTCGTTCAAGTCCATTGCTGCCGCCGACGCCAACATGCCTGCCTACATGACTCCCGCCTGCTCTCCGGAACGACACGAACGGTCTACCTCGGAGTCTCAGACACCCCGTCCGCTGGCCTCGCCGAAGCAACTGGCCCCTCTCGTCATCCCTACTCACATTGGTAATGTGCCTAGTCTTACAAAGCAAATGTCAAACAGCCGCATGAGATCTGGTAGCTCGGGCTACGACACCGCCCAGCTTTCTGCCCGAACCGACGACTCTCCCAGATCACAATCTCGAACCCCCTACACACCCTTGACAGCTTCTACCGCCCTGACGACACCTCTCTCCGCTTGTCACAGCATCCAGTCTGCCACCACCCCCGCATCAGCCCCCATCATGGAAGGAAGAGACTCCCCCATGCGACGGGAGAACAACAGCACACCGACCGCTACGGCGTCCGGCTCGTACAACAGCGATGCCTCTTCAGGGCCCGAGACAGGCCATGTGCTCCGACCCTTCCCTAACACCCACAAGAGAGGACAGTCCGAGTCTGGCAGTATCATGGATCGGGGACGCCCTAGGAAGCGGAGCGACGCGCGAAACAATAACAGCCCGCTCAAGCGAAGTTCCTCAACCCGGAACAAGAGCGCTGAACGCCGGGCCTTTGAGGAGCTCCCGACCGGATGGCGAGCTGACGAAGCAGCCAGCCACATGGAGCAGGACGAACTGGCGGCGCTGCAAACGCAGGCTTTTGGCCAGGCGTCCAGGTTCGAGGTGCTCAGGAAGGAGGACGTCGAAGCCCTTTCAAAGGTAAAGCCGCACAACCTTACCTCGCGCATCATGACGGAGGAACAGGACTAACAATAACCTCAGGAACTTCGTCAGCTCGACGAACGGACCGAGTACCTTCGTCGCACGTACAACTCACTGCGAGCTGGTCGACGCAACCTGCACTCGCGCATGTGCCAATACCTCCGCTCTCCCCGGACGGCGAGGTTCAGCACGGACTCCATGCTCAAGCAAGAAGAAGCTCTTGCTGAGCTTGACACGTCCATTGATGACTGGGTCAACAAGCTGGAACAGGCCGAGAACCGCCGGACACGGGTGCGCCAAAAGCTCCTGGAACACGTCGCTGCTGCAGCTATCCTTTCTACTCCGGCGGCTGCCGCTGCGAGCGAGTCCTTGCAGCTTGCCATGGGCCTGCGCTCGCCGAGTGTTGGCAACATTTCCACTCCTCCTCGGAGCCCCGCCAAGACTGCCTTTTCTTCGCAAACTGTCAACAGCCCCCCCTCGCCGCAAAGGGTAGTCGCCCAGATCCCCAGCACCATCATCGAGCAACCCCTGGTCGAGGAGACACCCAAGGCGCCTGTCAACACCAAGCACGAGACTACCCTCAGCCACCGTCGCACCGGCATGGAAAGCATCCGCATCTATGCCGACAGCGATGTTTACGCCCTTTTGGCCGATGTCGAGAACGAAATCACCAAAATGAGCGCAGAGGCAAACCTGGCCGAGAACACCGCTGCCCTCTCTGACGACGAGCGGAAGGATATTTACCGGGCGCGCAGCCACGAGGCTCTGAGCGGACTGTCCATAGATGTCAAGAGCACCGTCTCGTCTCCTGCCGCACCTTCACCCCCAGCCAAGGATAGCCCGACGGACGGCGGAACCTTCTTCCTCACCAATGCCGTGTTCCGCGGGTGATGAGTCAACCAAGACCGGCTTCAGCCTCTATCCCGATTCAAATTTTCAACGCATCATACCTGGCGTCATTTCATCTCGTTTCCCTGAAACTGTTACTCGTGTAACGCTTACGCTCCCTACGTCTACAACGACATCACGGCTGATCCATTGCGTTCCTTTCGGAGAAGCGCATTTCTTTCTTTCCTTTCCTGTCTTATTTGCATCAAGCTGATACCCGTCTGCGGCGCTCCTTTATCTTGCATGGTATCCGTCCCGAAAGCTGGATATCAAACCGATTCCCTTCATCTCGTCGTCATATTTCTCGTCTACATATTGTTTACTTTGCCAGGTGCTGGTGGCGCAATTTTGCTCAGGGGAGCCAGTTGAGGGCCAGTGTGGAACAAATGGCCGATCTTATTCTAATGTAAAAAATACCTGCTGTGTATCATCATTTCTTTGCCGGGCCTCGAGCGCCAAAGGCTACATTACATACAGTATTATTCAAACACAATACACTTTCTATCAGGGGGGAGGGGGGGGGACAATCAAAAACGGTCTATCCAAGTACATTCCACCTTCTCAAAAGCCCTGGTTGGGCGCGTTGATGGTTGAAAATCATATGATGAAAAAAGTATTTTGCTATGGCGAAACCCCCGGGACGGCCATTCAATGTGACTGGTCCTCACGCGCAGACATCAGATACCTTTTGCCACGGCCACGCTCAGACGTCCGGCGGTCCGGGTGGGGACTTTCTTCCGATCTTCCAGTTTAATCGTTGGACGTGCTGGCGATCTAAATTGCAAGGATTGCAGTATGGGACGGGGAGGCAGCATGGCCGCTTATTGTTGACTCGCGGTAGAGTTTGATGACTTTACGTGCCCCCCTAAGGCAGGGAAGTTGAGAGAGAACTCCCATCCTCCTCCCCCGCACCCCCGCTCCTACAGCATCCTCCCCAATAAGATGCTGTAAATCATTTCGCGATGGACGTGTGCAAACTACCTAGGTACACGTTTGTGTGGGGGTGGGGTGTGGGTGACTGGTTAGACTTTACCTTGCTCTCTCCATCGGCACGGGTGTGTGGATGACATCGATTGAGAGTGATCGACATCGATAGAGTTGGCCGTTGCGTGGCGTGTAGTATGGTTCCTAAGGTTCTGCTGCCAGCGCAGTCGACGAGGAGGAATGCGTGGCTCAACGTTTGTGTTTCTTGGGCTTCGTAGACAACGACGATGATGACGATGACGACGCCAGCGGCGACGGGGGAGAGCGAGCTGGCGTCGTTTCCATGACGGCCAGGCGAGGCCGCGAGAACAGGCGACTTTGGTAACGGCGAGGCCGATATGCTTGATCACCTCTGGTATCCATCCGTGTAGCGACAATTTTCTTGCCCCACCTCTCCCCCACCCTTTGCGCACACCAGTCCGCCAGGATGTCGGGTATTGATTCAAGGTTGTCCCCCGTAGGACGACCGCACGAGTACCCAATACTGGTCACACACTGTAGTAGGAACACAGTGAAAGTATTTGCCTGAGTAAAATTAGGCATACACTAGAAAAAGGACTCTAAGGGGGGTGACGTGCCCCCGCCCGCGAGACGGGAGGGTAGAGTTGTAGAACGCGTGCCGGTCTGCCTACCACGTCGTCCTGACGCAGTACGTGTGAGCGAGCGGTGCAACAACGCATCGATCAGTCGCCTCTCCTAGGCATGGCCGTGAAAGTTTCTTCTCTAGCTTTCTTTTAGTCTTTTTTTTCTTTCAGTTTTTGAGTTTGGCGGAAGGCGAAGACGAGCCAGTCTGGAGAACGGGAGCGGGATGGCATGTCCTCTATTTCAGAGTTACGGGCTGGCGCTACGGTCCAGCGGCGCCAAGGAAGCGGTCCGCTCGGATGGCGCTTCTTGGGTGATATCGGCCAGGTTTTCTTTGCTTCCAGCGCACACGTAGGTGCATTGTTGCGGTCCCTGTGGCGCCGCCCCAGCTAGACGGAGCACCACCTCCAATGTCAACGTGACCCGTGGTTGCGACAGTGACTGCCGATCCGAGCGGGCTCAGCTGTCGTCGTGCGCGAGACAATTCAGGACGGTTTGTCGGTGGACTTGGCCCGCTTCCCCACACGGATTTTGGTCGCTCCGTTTCGGCCATGGCTGGCTGCGGTTCTGGTGCGAAACGTCATTGCTGGCTCGCCGGTCTGGCGTGTGTCAAACTAGCTCAAACAATGATGTGCGTCGCCCGCTTCGCATGGCAAATGCCCGTTCCTTGCAGTAGCTCAACACCAACGACTGGTCCGGGATTTTTATTTACTTATTATTTTTTTGCGCCATCGACGGAGGAGGAGGGGAAGAAACGTAAGAATAGAAGGAAAAAGAAACCCCCGCAAAAAAACAAAAAAAAAATGACGCAGCACGAATCACGGGCGCTACAGTGTTTGGGCTCAAACGCACTTCCCCCCCTTGCTAGCTTTGCACTAAGCCAGCCTTGTTGTGTTCTACCCAGTGCGAAACAGGGAGCAGGCGACGATCACCGTTTTTTCTGTTTGGTTTGGAGAGGGGAAGCAATACACACCGCTCGCGACAGATGCAGAGAGAGCGAAGGAGAGACAAGGAACGAAACGCTAGCGTGCTGAAGTCCGGTTCCCCCCCCGCCCTTTTTTCTTTTCTTTTCTTACTCTCGCTTCGTTTCCTGCCAGCGCGGTAGGCTTGCTTCCCAGCCTTCGCGCAGCTCGAAGCCCTTCTGATTCAAGCAGCTGTTAGTCCGGGTTGGGGGAGTGTCGTGTGGTTCCGCTCCGGTGCGTCCGCGCAAGGTGAGAGGGGGTTTGCTTAAAGAAATCCGGGTCACTTCGGACGCCTCTTTTGTCATCCGTATTTCTACAGTGACAAAGTTTCCGGGCAAATTTTGACCAGCGTCTGATGACGGATGCCCGAGTCGAAGCTGCAGCAACTGTTCCATCCGGTTGCACCCATTGCACCATCATCGAGGGGCCTCGTTCTTCTGAGACGAGGGTAGCATGAAGGGGTGTTCTAAAATAGCTTGAAGAAGGGCTAGTGGGGAAGGAGTTGTCGTTTGTGTATTGCTCATACCGTATCCTCTCGCGAGATTGGGATGAAGCTAGAGAGTAGGCGAGCCAGAGTTAGTTAATGGATATCCTCAACACTAAGCCTAATATAGAAGGCGGTCAACCCACCCACCCATCCACCCACTTGCGCCAATCTATCACAATATTCACGATGCCCGACCGCCCGCCGCTAAGCGAAATCAACCTAAATATTACACCGCCGTCACGCAAAAAGATAAGGAAAAATCCTACGCTAATTATCAAGTGACGATATACACCTAAAAAACCTATCTAACGAGTTAAACGATTGTATACTCTTCAAAGGCAAATAGAGGTACTAATGTACCTTAACATCCAGATCCCTGCTTTCTGCCAGCACACTATGCCCATTACAGCGGCCGCGATACCCCTTGCCGTTAGCCTGTTTTCTAGCTTCATCCCAATCTCGCGAGAGGATACGGTACTAATAGATACCTAGTGTACGGAGTACACCGTCCATGTTGCAGGATAGTGGAGGATGACGATCGAGGGCCCCGTCTTCATAGGGACCCAGAGACAGTCCATCCGATGAGAGGCGTTAGAAATTCCGATAGGGCAGCTTGGGGTTCGGGAGAAAGAGAGAGCCTCTCACTATTCTGTCTCAGAACTAGGAATACCGCCAAGTCTGCAAGTGCAGGCATCGTAATGGGAGGGGTGCCTGGAGAGCGCCCTAGACGATAAGTTCATCCGCATCTTGAGGCCTAGGGGTTGACAGAGGGACCCGTCACAGATGCGTCAGTGGTCGCAGATAGAGGACGATACCCTCCCCACGAGAGGATTCCGTGACCTCCCCAACATGGAAGTAACTTCGCGAGCCGGTTTATCAGTTGATTGCTCCATGAGTCGTGTTGACCTGTGCAAACTGCCAAGATTGGGACGTTCTTCAAAAGAACAATGGTTACCTGAGCAGTTCACGTCCGGAACGCACACCATGCGCACCAAATGCACCTGCGGCTGCCGTGGCGTTTTGTGGTCTGGTGGATTCGGTGTTCTGACAAGGCATTTCCAGACACGGCAAAGCTGGCAGATACGAGATTGTGGCTCTGTTGAAGCCTCGGATCCAAGACTCGTTGGTTGCGACTCGTGTACCGTCTTGCATGTGCCGCAACGTTCAGTGTTATCGTCGCAAATCCATCACACTGGTACACATACACACACGCAAAATGTCCTCCAACATGTACATGTTTGGACTGTCGAGCGAAGGCCCTCGCAACAGGAGCGAAGTGGGTGGTGCGTAAAAGAGAGGTTGGGCTTCAAGCATTTTGATGTCAAACTTTCCTGAGAGATTCTGCAGTTGTGCCGGGCCAAGGCAGAAAGGCTGTGTGATGCTTGCATGTACGGTTCTGCAACTTGATCGCACCTACATTCGTGAGACGCTACTGCCCTTTGATAGAGATGTCGTCTCCGGATCCGTCCTCGAAGGTTGACTGGCATGTCGCCGTGGCGTCTTAACGGTGGTCATTTTCGGCGCTTGGTTGCCCGTCGTCTCGTGCACTGAAGCGGAATGGGTCAAACAGCGGGATCGGAGATCTACTCATCAACTCAACAAGGATGGGACTGGCAAAAGCTGCAAGAAAACAAAACAACAATAATAAAAATAAAATAAAAATGGGACGAACATCCTGTGGAGCGCCGTAAAGCGTACCTGGTGGATATGATAGCAGCTGAAGATTAGGAGGGGCGAGGCATGTTGGTCGTTCCGCTAGGAATGGGAATGCGACTGCCGCGGCGACAGGCCACTACGATTGGCGATGAGTTGTACGAAGAAGAGATTTAGATGTCGATTCTGCGTTCTCGAGTTTCTTGATTGTTTCAACCGCCGAGAACTGACCGCCATAACCTTAACGTCTTACGGGTGCATTTTCGGCCGAGAATCCTGGAAACTGTCCACAATTAGCAGCTACACCAGTACCGAAGCGAACACTTGGTCTAAAGAGACTCGGGGCGCCGCTGTATCCGTCGTGTGGAATTCAGCGACGGTCTGGCGACGAGATATTCGATAACTTATAGGATGATCATCATGCATAGGAACCTTGGGTAAGGCGAGGAGGACTGGAAACAAAGGCGCCGGGGCCACCGTCCACCGAACTGCTTAGTCATCATGTGCTTGTAGGAATGGCAGCTGGCCTGGAGATAGTAGCCTTTGCTCGTCACCCCGCTGAGTGGATTGGCACGTGAAGTGTCCCTGAGTTACAGCTAATTTCCCGCCCAATCAAACAAAGCCACTTCCTTGTACAGACCTTCATGCGATGCGCGACCGCGTCCTTCCCGAAATTTGTTGACACTGAAGTACTTCGTGCCTGTCATTTCGCATTTCTGCTCTCAACGACCCGACTACTCAAATCCCCTTTGTGTTACGCGACCACGACCCTACGAGATCGAGGCGATTCTGGATTTGCGCTACGAGGCGCTCTAGCCAAGTCCGAAGGAGTTGCCCAGTGTCCCTTGCGCGGACGCAGCATCATTCATTCTGCTGCAGGGCCCCCTGTCTGCGTCACTCCAGGAACCGCTCTTGAAAATACCTGGCCATCGAAATCTCGAGAATCCCGTTCGCCGAGCCCCTCGGTTTGCCCCCCTTCCGAAGCGTTCCGATCGCCTCGACACCGAAGAATGACCTCGGACAGCTTCTGAGAGTGCTGCCGAGATCACCAAACGGATCATACTCGGACGACGTAGACCTTTGCAGTCATCCAGGCTCCGAGGGTCGTCGACCTTGTCGGACGCAGTCGACAGCAGGCCGTAGCCGAAGGCCTGTCATCCGCACAATCGGCACTCTCTGTCGTGAAGTCGGGTGGCAAGTGCCCTTAGCCCAGTCGCAAAGATGGCGCCAGCAGGTGGTGGAAATATCAAGGTGGTGGTGAGAGTTAGACCATTTAATAGTAGAGGTATGCTTTGGACTTTGAACCCCTCTTGCCCTTGAATAGAGTACACGGGGAAGCATCCGTTGCGGGCACATGCTGACAGGCCATATCGTAGAAATCGACCGCGGTTCAAAATGTATCATTGAGATGAAAGACAACCAGACAATCCTCACCCCTCCAGCTGATGCTCACACCAAGAACGCGAAGGATGCTGGTCAGAAGGTCTTCGCCTTTGATAGATCATACTGGTCGTTCGATCGAAACGACGCCCACTATGCTGGTCAAGACAACCTCTTCGACGACCTCGGTCATCCGCTTTTAGAAAATGCTTTCGCCGGTTACAACAACTGTATCTTCGCCTACGGCCAAACAGGTTCCGGAAAGTCATACTCCATGATGGGATACGGCAAGGAGGTCGGCATCATCCCCAACATTTGCCAAGATATGTTTAGGAGAATCACGGCGTTGCAAGAGGACAAGACCCTGCGCTGTACAGTGGAAGTGTCATACCTCGAGATCTACAACGAGCGGGTACGAGATTTGCTCAATCCGTCAACCAAAGGCAACCTCAAGGTCCGAGAGCACCCCTCGACTGGACCATACGTTGAAGACTTGGCAAAGCTGGTTGTTGGCAGCTTCCAGGAGATCGAGCACTTGATGGATGAAGGAAACAAGGCCAGAACTGTCGCGGCAACCAACATGAACGAGACGTCCAGTCGAAGTCACGCCGTCTTCACTTTGATGCTTACTCAAAAGAAGTTCGATCCTGAAACCAAAATGGAAATGGAAAAAGTCGCCAAGATCAGTCTGGTTGATTTGGCTGGTTCGGAAAGAGCAACATCCACAGGTGCTACCGGTGCCCGGCTGAAGGAAGGTGCTGAGATCAACAGATCACTGTCCTCTCTTGGTCGTGTCATCTCCGCGCTTGCTGATATCTCGACTGGGAAGAAGAAGAAGGGACCTGGTGGACAGGTTCCTTATCGAGACAGTGTTCTGACGTGGCTCCTCAAAGATTCGTTGGGTGGAAACAGTATGACCGCCATGATTGCAGCCATCAGTCCGGCAGACATCAACTACGATGAAACGCTCAGCACGCTTCGGTATGCCGACTCGGCCAAGAGAATCAAGAACCACGCGGTGGTCAACGAAGACGCCAACGCCCGCATGATTAGAGAACTCAAGGAAGAGCTTGCTCTCTTGCGGAACCAACTAGGCGGTGGAGTAGCCGGTGCAGCTGGAGGAGCTGCCGGTGGCGTTGTCACATCCGAGGAGGTGTATCCGGAAGGCACGCCACTGGAACAGCAATTCGTGTCTATCACATCCAGCGACGGTGCTGTGAAGAAAGTCTCCAAGGCGGAAATTGCCGAGCAGCTCAACCAAAGTGAGAAGCTGCTAACGGATCTCAACCAGACCTGGGAGCAGAAACTGGCTAAAACGGAAGAAATCCATAAGGAGCGTGAGGCTGCACTCGAGGAGCTCGGCATCAGCATCGAAAAGGGCTTTATTGGACTCTCCACTCCCAAGAAGATGCCCCATTTGGTCAACCTCTCGGATGATCCACTGCTGGCTGAATGTCTGGTGTACAACCTCAAGCCAGGGTTGACCACGGTTGGGAACATGGACACGAATGCCGACAACCAAGCCAACATTCGCCTCAACGGGACGCGAATATTGCATGACCATTGTGCATTCGAGAACGCGCCAGATGGTACAGTAATGGTCATTCCCAAAGAAGGCGCCTCTGTCATGGTCAACGGTAAACGGATTGAAGAGCCTAAGCAGCTTCACTCTGGTTACCGAGTCATTTTGGGCGATTTTCACATCTTCCGCTTCAACCATCCCATGGAGGCCCAAAAGGAGAGAGCGGACAAGAGCCTCTTGCGCCAGTCTGTCACAGCCAGCCAACTTCAAAACCTCGAAAAGGGCGCACCTACACCGGCAGTCAGCCCTCGCCCAGGACATGAACGGAATTGGAGCAGAGCTGGTTCAGATTTCGGCGACAGTCGGCCGGACTCTCCCATTCCGTTCCGTGCCGGGCGCGATAACGACTGGAGCTTCGCGAGGCGTGAGGCAGCAGAGGCCATCCTTGGCCCAAATCAAAACCTAGCTAGTCTCACGGACGAGGAGCTCAATGCCTTGTTTGAGGGTATTCAAAGAGCGCGCGCTGAGCGTGTCAACGGTCGTGAGGGCGACGATGATTCAGAGTCGGTCACTTCGTACCCTATCCGGGAAAAATACTTGTCGACTGGCACCCTTGATAATTTCTCTCTCGATACTGCGCTCACCATGCCATCGACCCCCAAGCAGGGCGAAGTGGACGACAAGCTCAGAGAAGTACGAGAGGAGATGCAATCTCAGCTCGACCGGCAAAAGGAGGAGTACCAAGACCAGCTCAAGACGGCTGAAGCCGCTAATGTTGAAGTAGAGGAGATCAAGAAGGAGAAAGCTAGGATGCAGGAGACATTGCAGGCGCTCAAGGAAGACATGCAACAGCAACTTGAGGTCCAACGCCGCCAATTCGAGGAGAAAATCCAAAAGATGGATCCACTAAAGAGGCCAAAGGCCAATCCCAAGCTCTCCGACGAAGAGATCGAGATCGCGAAGCAGGTCATCAAGCACTGGCGGACCAGACGCTACGTACGAATGGCCGAGGCGGTCCTCCAGCACGCATCAACGTTGAAGGAAGCACAGATCATGAGCAACGAGCTCGACGAAGGCGTGGTCTTCCAATTCACTGTCGTTGACCTTGGTCATTCTCTCTGCTCTACCTACGATATGGTTCTGAATGGCTTGACGGGCGAAGGGGACGACATCGCTCTCGACGAGGCCCAGAAGCCATGCATTGGCGTTCGTGTTGTCGACTACAAGAACAGTGTCGTCCACTTGTGGAGTCTCGAGAAGCTCCACGACCGAGTTCGCCAAATGCGGCAAATGCACCAATACCTCGACCAACCCGAGTACGCGCAGCACCTGAGCCTCGACAACCCCTTCATCGAAACATGCATGCCGCAGTACACTCTTGTAGGGGAAGTGGACGTGCCCCTCAAGGCTGTTTTCGAAAGCAGAGTCCAGGACTTTGCGCTTGATGTCCTGTCTCCACACACCTCCCATGCTATCGGCATGATTAAGCTTTCCTTGGAGCCATCACACGCTCGGGCACCATCAAATACGTTGAAATTCAACGTTGTTATGCATGAGATGGTAGGATTCGCCGAGAGGGAGGGCACCGAGGTTCATGCTCAGCTTTTTATCCCCGGTGTGTCCGAGGAAGATGGTATCACGACTACTCAGATGGTAAAGGACTTTGACGAGGGACCAATTCGATTTGAGAGCGTGCACAGCATGAGCGTCCCTCTCTTCAGTCCGCAAAACGTCACTCTCCGGGCAGCCATCTTCGCCAAAGTGTCCGTCATGCACCTAGACAAGCTATTGAGCTGGGACGATATGAGGGATGCCGTACCCGTGTCCCAAGGAAAGCCCAAAGGCGCAAGGATTGCGGAGTCTCAGTTCTATACCGAGGAGAAGCACGATCTGCTGGCAAGGATACAGATCCTTGAACTAAACGAAGAAGGAGAATATGCGCCCGTCGAAGTCGCGCAGACGAGCGAGATGGACGGCGGCACTTTTCAACTCCATCAGGGGCTGCAACGTCGCATTGCCATCAATATCACGCACAGCTCTGGCGATGCGTTGCCCTGGGACGATGCGATGAATCTCAGAGTGGGCAAGATCCAGCTCCTGGACCAAGCGGGAAAGTCTCCAGACATGACTTCCACGTCGCCAACCATCACTCTCAAGCTCGCCAATAAGCCTGCTTTCCGTGACAACGCCAACGGCACCCGAAGCATTACACTCACCGGCCAGTGGGACTCCAGCTTGCATAACTCTCTGCTTCTGGACAGAGTCACCGCAGATAAGTACCGCGTTCAGATGACAGTGGCCTGGGAAATCAGCTCCAACAAATTTGCGGAGCCGATGAAGTTTGCAATGCGTGTCTGCTGTCAGATCATGTCAAGATCCTGGGTACGACAGACGTCAATGTTTTCCTCGCTGTGGCAAAGCGTCCGGTTTGTTCATGCAACCAGTGGTATCTTTACGCTCTCCATGCGACCTGCACCTATCAAGAGAATAGGTGACCTCTGGAGGATGAGCAGCCAGCACGACTATGTCAAGGGAGAAGAACAACTCACTACATGGACTCCTCGTGGGGTTTCTCTTGTCAGCGACTTCATCCTTGCTCGTAAGAAAAGAAGCCGGATCGCCGAGATTGGGGCCGCGCAGACTTGGATCAAAAAGATCGGCCTGCCCCAGCCAAGGGTACAGGCAGAAGAAAAGGAGACGCAAGAAGAGGACCTGCCCCCTCAGCCAACGTATCAAGATGACGATGACGACTTGTTGAACGACACACCAGAGAGCTCGCAGGTGCCAGAGGACGAAGAACTTGTTGACGGAGACGCCCAGGGCACTCCGCAACCTGGAGAAGAGACGGAGACAGCGCAGACATCTCAGGAACCAGAGATTCCGCAACGGGAAAGGCAAATACTCGAAAAGTGCATCAGCCTTTGGCACAAATACCCAGACCCACTGCTGCAAATCCTCAGCCCGAGCAACACAGACCCACCTACAGATGGCTCTGTACCGGAGGCGTCCGCTCCGCCGAGTCTGATCCCAACAATTATCAGAGTCCCCAAGAACCCAAAAGTGCTTAAGGGAGGCTATCTGCTGATCCCCAATAGCAGCTCGACGAGATGGGTCAAGAGATTCGTTGAGTTGAGGCGGCCATACCTTCACATTCACTCTGTCACCGATGGGGACGAGGTGGCCATTGTTAGCTTGCGAAACTCGCGTGTTGACAGTCAGCCTGGCGTTATCGGCCTGCTGTCCGGCGACGATGATGATGCGGGTTCCCAGACTAACGGCGGCAGTGAAGAGTTCCGTCCAAGCCACCGGCGGACTGCTTCCGGGCGTGTCATCTCCACCATTTGGACGGGCACCGGAACAGGCGGTGCAGCAAACGGCGCGAACGGTGGCCTGCAGAGGCTGAGTGAGCGACTGCAAGCCGGCGTGTTCGCCATATATGGTACGGACAACACATGGCTATTCGCTGCGCGCAGCGAGCGTGACAAGATGGACTGGATCTTTCGCATCGACCAGAGTTACTTCTCGGGAAGCGACAGTACGACTGGTAGCGGTGCAGGAAGCCCCGACAGATACGACGACTCGCTCATCGGCGGGTACTGAACCAGCTAGACAACCCGAAGATCATTGACGAGTTTTTTTTTTTTTTTTTCCCTTCCTTTTCTCTCTCTTTTCTTTAAGACCGAACGACCTTGTTTTTTTCTATCTTCCAGTCTAGAATGGGTCACGTTGGTTTGAAACAACGACGTCGCATTGGGCAAGGGCTTATGCTCACATCATCAGCCGAAGATTTCCCTTTGTTCCGTTTGCATAACTCACGACGACGAATTGCACTATACCCTCTATGACTTGGAAACGGGAAGCGCGAAGAACGGAAGAGGGGACGACGAGTCGAGAGGGGGGATGGATGAGACGGTGCCGTTGACCGAGGAGGATTGGTAGGAAAGGCCGAGTGCGCAGAGGACGAGACCGGGATTCGGAGCAATGATACAAAATCTAGACAGACAGAAGAGCTGACTTTGGTAAGGGATGCGAAAAAGGGGCGGTCCAGTGAAGAGGCGTGATTTTTGCTTTTCAGGGTTGTGCTGGATATGCTGGATATGCTTGCGGTACGGGCCTGCACGATAATATTTTCCGGTCACTGCTGAGGCAGCGGTAGTAGATAATTTTACGAACACATATGTAATGACTAAACTGTTCCGAGTCAAGGAAAGTCTAGCGCAGTGATGAGAGATGGCCAGGGGTGAGCACAAAAAGTCGCCGAGGTTAGGTTAGAAGACTGAGGCGCATCTATTCCGGTCAGTGCCCGTGTCGAGCCGTCTAGAACTACATCTACCGCGCTTGGAAATGACGCGCAGCCGCGGAATTGCCGATGAATTCCTCCACAGATGCCAAACGCCATTCTCCTGCGTCCCCGTGCGGCCGTTCCTGATAAAGCGCCAACGGTGTGTACGAGTCTCGTGCCCATAGCTGACGCAGATGACCGTCACCACGAGTCGTCGCAGAACTCGGGGTGTTTGTGAACTCACGTATCTCATGCCGCTGAGGTACGCAAGTAAGTAAATAAAATGAAATAAAATAAAAAAGGACGAAGAAGAAATGCGCATATGCCCCAAAGAAGATGACGCGATTTGTAGTAACCCAAAAGGCCGGAGGATGGGGATCACAGCTTTGCGGATTCGCCGACGGTGCCAATCTTGAGCTTGCCGCCGTACTTCTCGAGGACCTTTTCGTTGTGGTACTTCCAGAAGACCTTTGTCGCGTCCTTGCCGGCGAAGCGCTTGAGAATCTTCTCACCTCCGGGGTGCTCCGACTGGAAGGCTGGGGGGCGCGGGGCGCGTGACTGTCAGCGCATTCCGAAAGAGGGGAGGAGGCCTGGGAGATGGGGAGTCGTTGGCGGAGATTTGAAGGGGGACGGGAAAGGGGGCGGGTGGCGTGGAAGAGTGCTCTCTTACCGGTGATATCGTAGACGCCGTTCTCGACGATGATCCACATGTCCTTCTCGGTCTTGTGCTGGGCGACCTCCTGCGTGGTGAACGTCTGGGACATTTTGGCGGTTTGGGGTGCGGGTTAAAGGTGAGACGGGTGGCGCAGCTGTCGGGGCTGAGAGACGAGCTGTGGTGTGTTTGGTTTGGGATGCGAGTTGGGTGACGAGGTTTGAATGGTTGATGGTAAGGAGAGGATGAGAGTGGGAAATGATGTGGTTTCTAGAAGAATCGTCAACCAATACAAAGAAGAAAAGTTTTGGGTGTTGTCGCATGCAGACGCCGGTCCGGTGCGTGTGTGTGCGTGGTGTGCGTGCGCGCGCGTGCTGGTTCATCTTTCAGTGACCGGTGAGCGTGGCACGAGTCGACTTACCTCGGCTCATCTATGCGCGAACAGCCGCCCAACGTCATTTCGGCCCGCTGATTGGGGTATTTCTAAGGGGGACGTGGTGGGGGGTAAACTCCGCCCCGGACGGAACCAGGAAGGCAGGTCTGGAGTAAAGATGCGGGAGCAAATCACGAGGCTCGAATTTCTCAGCCCGTATGGATTCTGGGAGATCTGGGGAGATCCTAGGTCCCCCCCCCCTTTCCTACACATAAGCTTTTTTTCTTTCTTTTTCTGGAGAAATGCTATAAACTACAATGACGCATGCGACGGCCAGAGAAGCCAGGGTCATGGCCGAGTTAGGCATTCTCTCTGATCTTCCCCGAGTCAGTTTGGCTTTTTATTTTATTTTATCTTATCCTGTATCAAGTTCAACGCTCGCCCCGGCGTTGCGGCGTGCAACGTGGTACACGCTACATGCAAGGCGATACTTTGAAATCAGACGACGAGAGGAGAGGCGTCGCCTCTTTATGGTTTTAGGATTGGCTATGGAACTACCTACCGAGGCAAGCACGCGACCATCTAGCTCGTGGGGCCCTTGTTTCCGTCACCGTCCGCGTCCTTGAACGGGTTCAGCTCGGCGCCCATGGACGACGACTCTTTGCCCGACGCCCCTCCCCCCCGACTGTGTCCGTACCGGTCACGCCGGAATCTAGCCGGGGCTTTTGCTGGCGTGTGCTGCGCTCGTCGAGCCCCCGTCTGGCCGGCGGCGTGGTCAACCTAAAGAGCGACGCAGGAGTGTTCGCTTAGGCAGGTATGTATGAGTGGCCGAATTCAATGCGTGATCCCACTTGCGTCCCATGGCCGAGTCCAACCCTTAGGACAGCTATTCACAGGAAATTATGTATCTGAACAGCGGTACTTTGAACATCTACTCGGGGATGACTGCTATGCTGCGCCATAGGTTTACCCATGATATCGTGCCCATAGTACTGCCAGGACACTCTTCGCAGCGAGACCCGTCTGGACTGCGGGGGGTACATGGGGAACGCGGATGCTCTCCGATGACAGTGCTGTTGTAACCCAAGAGATACGAGATGCCACACGGGGTGAGTAGGCACGCGGTCCGATTTCGAAGGTGAGTGATTACTAAAGGTATCTTGTTACAGAAGCGCTGTAGATGGTGGTGATGTGGGTAACAATGCCAAGTTGTACACGTCCCGGGGGGGATACGTCGAGGGAGGAGGGAAGAGAAGAAATAGAAAAAGAAAGAAGAAAGTCTATCGCGTCGTGGTTCCCAACCCGCCAGCGCGCCGAAAAACACCGTAGCCTACGCCATGCCGGGCTTCTAATGCCCATACCGAACCCGGCTAGAGTTCCGAAATTATGAATCCCCGATTCAACGCCCGTCTAAACACGTTGGCGAACCTGGCCGTCCCGTTGCAGTCGCTGGCCTCCCACCTTTCGATGGCTTTGGGCATCCACTCCTTGCACTTCTCGACTCGTTGTTCGTTCTAGATGCGCAGTTGTCAGTACCGTCATCTTCGCCAAATCGTTTTTCGGTGCCGCCGAGGAGGTGCAAGCCCAGAGCTCAGAAGGGGGGAGGATGAGAGATTGTATGGTAAACATCGAGACTTACCGAAGGATGTGTGCTCAAGAAATCGGGCACGTGTGTCTGCTCCCTCGTGGCCTCCGCGTCCATCCGTCTCCAAAACGCGATGGCCTCCCGCGGATCGTAACATGCCTCCGCCATGAGCATCATCCCGATGTAATCGGCCTCGCTCTCCTGCACCCGGCTCATGGGCCGCGAGAAGAGATAATCCATCAGCCCCGACCCCAGGTAGTGTGTGAGTATGATTGCCGGCGGAAGCCACCCCGACAGCGCGACGAGGCCCCCCAGAAGAAGGTTGGACGCGAATGAGGAGCTCATGCGCTCGCCGACGTGCTGCGCGAGGTTGTGCGCGATCTCGTGGCCCAGCACGGCCGCCAGCCCGTCCTCGTTGCGTGTCATGCGGAGGATCCCGCTGTGCACGAAGACCTTGCCGCCGGGCAGCACGAAGGCGTTGAGCGTGTGCGGGTCGTCGATGACGCGGACCTCCCACTCCTGGCTGTCGAGCCCCGACACGGGTATCAGGCGGCGCATGACGCGCGCCACCATCTGGGAGCGCGGGTCCCACGACGGGAGGAACCGGCCGCCCTGCGACTCAATCTCGTAGATGACGTGCCTGACTTGCTGTTCCGAGAGCTTGTTGATCGACGCCTCCGAGTAGCAGTTGAAGCGCCGGCGGCCCGAGACGGGCACGGTCTGGATGTTGTAGTAGACGTAGCCGGCGCACCAGAGGCAGAGGACGGCGACGGCGACGTGCGTGAGGCGCGACTTGGCGAGGCGCCTGAGGTTCTCTACGGTGACGAGGGGCCGCGCGGTGCGCAGGCGGTATTCGTGGAGGATCTCGCGATGCGCGGGGTTGCGGGGATCGTAGCCGCCCGTGGGTGGCGGATGGGGTCGTCGAGCGGTCTGAGAGAAGAATCGAGGCTTCACGGCATTTCGCGTTGTCGGGAGGGGGGGTATTCGCGCTCTGGGTCGGGGGAGGGTGGAGGAGGGTGAGGAAACGCCGACGAGAGAGCGAGCTGGCGGCAGATGGTGTGCAGCGCGGAGGGCGGGCGACCGCAAGAAAATGCGGAATGGGATCATGGCCGGGCGCGCAACGGCGGACGCCGGGGACGAGAGGGAGGAGAAAGCAGGAGGCAGCTGTTTTGACTGGCCGCCTCGGCGGAAATTCTATGAAGAAGAAAAAAAAAAACGTGTCGGCGGTGGTACCGTGGACCGGTCGGCAAACCGAGTTGTCGAGCATGAGCGTGAGAAGGTTAAGGTTAAGCGTCCCACGTTGATGCCGTCATCTCGGAGCTCGTGGGAAGCTGAGGTGGGGTCCGCGATAACGATAAGAGATGAATTTGGCTAAAGTCTCACGGCCAAAGCAACTCGGCGCTTCTAGATGCGTCTCTCTCCACTTCCGCATCTTATACCCTGTACGTCCGCAATCCTTCCTCCCGGAACGACCATGTGGCGTGCTGATTGCTGTTGGTTCAAGGATAGCATCGATGTGAGTGGACATTATGCGAGAATCGCAATCATTCCGCTCAGCACGTTGAGCCGGACATCTATTGTTGACAGTTGGCCACCTCACCCTCGGCGGCTTGTGAATTAGACATGACGGATCAGATCGGGTCAAACAGCCCTGTGTAATCAGCGTCTGGCTGGAGTGGAATCTATTTTCCACTCTCAGATTGGCAACCATGGTCGCCATTAACCGCCTGGGTCCGAGACCCGACTCACAAGGGCAACGCAACAACATTAAGCAGCCGCCACCCCCCCACCAAGGGTTACACACTAAACCCTTGCGCTCATCATCACGTCTTCTCTTCCACCGCCGTAACAGCGATTCCATGACCCGTACCCTCGACAGAGGCTGTCGGCCCCGCTCCCGCAACGCCGCGGCGCACGATGGACGCCAGCATCCCAGAACCTGCCTGTATCGGCTAAAGAGCCCCTTTGCGGCCGTTGAAGAAGAAGAAGAAAGCGGGGCATGCCGAAGAGTCCAAAGAGTAGGCCGTGGTCTCTTTTGCTGCTTCCCCAATATACATCATCGTCGTCGTGTTCTAGGGCCCCCTTCCTCTGCAAGCCAGTTGGCTGTAAGGGTGCCGTGCGCCTGATGCCACGTTTGGACACAGAAGGAGGCATTGACCCGGGCGCCTTTGCGCAGGAGAGAGGTGGAACCCCGGGAGGCGCTTCTCAAACGGAGTACCACCACCGCATCGTCAATCATTTACCGGGAATACAAGATGAAGGGATTCCCCAGATCCTACGCTTGTTCCATGAATTCGAAGCCGTCATTATGCTGAAAATCAAATCACCAAGTCGTTTCGTTTCGTTTTCGTGTCATCACTCGGCCTGGTTCCCGTCCTCGGGAGGACTCCTCGAGGGGACAGTTTCGCCCGGATACGGTTTACGGCCCCATACCACCCATACGTGCTGGTAGGCGTGTATGTGCATGTTGGAGACGTCTTTGCGCACGTCCACCAGCGACACCTGCCCAGGTTTCGTCAGCATATCATCGACCAACAGCATGCGCCAGCGGGAAGGGGAACCAACCTGCACCTCCTCCTGTTTCCTTCCCAGCACCTGCGTGAACAGGGCCATGCTGAGCCCGCTCAGCCCGTCGAGGTAGTTCTGCTCCCATAGCCTCCCGACGTGCTTGTGACGAGGGCTCTTTGCCCACCCGTTGATGGGCATCTTGAACACCCGTTGCTGCACGTCGACGAAGCCGACCTCCTCGTACCACTGCCGCAGCAGGTGCGACCTCGACAGAGGGCGGCCGATGAGCTCGCTCGCATGGTTCATGTCGTAGAACCAGTGGGACAGCGCGGCGTCCGGCTTCAGGGTGTTGTCGTCACTAATGCCCTCGGCGTTGAAGTCCTGGGACTCGAGCCAGCCGCCCGGACGGAGGGAGTCGAAGGCCTGCCGGATGACCTCGTTCTTGAAGTCGCCAAAGGAACCAAGGAGGGAGCGGGTGTGGATGTAGTCAAAGGGGTCGGGCCATGCCCACGGTTGGGCGCTGTAGGCTGGTCAGATTGGGGATACAGGGCATTCTTCCGTTCCGATCCGGCTCCTACTCACGCGTCTTCGACATAAAAATGAACGTTTGGTGGGACGGTGTTGCTTTGAATCGGCGAGAGGTCGACCCCGATTATGCGGGCCTCGGGGTACATGTCTCCCATGTCCATGGCCCATGCTCCGGTCCCCGTCCCGACGTCAAGGACGCGTTTGGGGGAGCCTTCCACGGCGATTGGAGCAAAGTGTAACCTGCCGCTGAACAGTTCCGTAAGAGCTAGGGATTGCAGATCCAAGCGCTCCTGCTCGGCTGGATCGTTGGGGAACACATAGGCTGTAATTTCCATGAGCTCTCTATTCGGCCCCAAGAAGACACTGTGCACGTACAGCCCGCTCTATAAGCGTGATAGGTCCTGCCGAAATGCCTGGGATAACACCCGATATCGTCCGGCAGGGAGTCGGTCTCACTAGACAACGATTAGTGAAGTCTCATGGGGACATGTTGTCCAGCTAGTGGCAAGCCTACCCCTCATGAGGATCGGGCTAGTGGAGTTTGTCAGTTATATTAGGTAGACGGCCAGCGGCGGATCAATGGGAGGGCAGTGATGCGTGATTCAACATACGTCGACTTCTATTTGGCTGTCGTGCAGTAATGTCTTGTCGGGGATGGCTTCGAACGTGAACTCGAAGCCATCGAGGCGGCCATTGGCGGTGCCCGGGGGGTAGAAGGACATGAGTGCAGCCGGCGACATGGACAAGCGGACGGCGAAAGAGGGGAGGGGTAAGAAGAGGCGAGCTCCACGGAGGCGATTGTCGCGCGGAGCGGCGCAGTGTGACGGGCCTTTGTATGGGCCAAAGTGACGGTTCCGGAAAGAACACAGCAATTGCGGTCGAGCCAAGGTTCGTCAAAGACTTGAATCGAACAAGTGGAGACTGAAGGCCAATGACGGGTTACTCGCGATTATCACGAGGAACGCCTGGACAAAGAAAAGGGTTTCAGTGTTGGCCAACAAACAAATACCGGCTCTGCAACGCGAGTTGTTTTTCGTCGAGTCTGTTGAAAAGGCGCCGGTCGCGATGTTGCGGTAGTCGTCCTGTTTCCCGGGTTTAAGACAAACGAGTCTGGCCAAGTGTGGGCGGGTTGGGTATTAAAGACTAGAGAGAGTAACAGAGCGAGGTGATGGGTTACAGGTGAAGAGGTAAATCCCGAGGGCTCGCACACACAAACAGCGTCAACTCTGAGGCGAAGGCGCAAACTGCGAACCCGAGCGGAAACAAAATTTTGAGGACGGCGATCTCGAGGGTGTAGCAAGGAGGAAAGGGAGGGAGGGGGAAGTCATGGTTCTCTTGTGTGCGGGTGTGATGCGTGTGTGTGTGTGTGTGAGAGGGCGAGTGAGTAAGTGAGCGAGTGTGTGAGTGCGTGGTAAAGCGGGAACGAAAATACGGGGACGCAGACCCAATGAACCGGTTGGGTTGGTTTGGTGGTGTTGAGTTTAGTTCGTTTGGTTGCCGATAGGTACCAGCACCCTGGGGGGGGGGACCTGACCCTGGACCCCGGGACCTGGAAATGCGGTTCAGTCTCCACGCGCTATAATTCGTCTTAGCCGACCCAGGCCTTAGGGCGGGCCTTGTTGGAAGAGAGAGAGAGAGAGAGAGAGAGAGAGAGAGAGGGAGAGGGGGACCGACCGCCTTGTATCTGTACCTCAGTACGGATACACTACACAAGATTGCGAGTTGGCGCAAGACTGGCTTCTTCCCCGGTTTGCTACCAGAGTTACGGGAATGTGTTGAGTCCAGAGTACGTATCCAAGGTTGTTTGTCAAGTTGTCGATTGGAGAGGAGCAGTTTTAACGACTGGTCCCTCCTTCCCTTCCCTCGGGATCTGCTTCAGTCCCCGTTGTCTTAGCCAATAACCGCATACTCGGCACCTTTTACTGGATGTAGTAGTGTGGGCTGGCATTCGCCGTTGGTGCATGAGAAATAGGTGAAAAGAGAGGAACGCATGATGCGTGAATGCTGGAGGGGAGGGGAAAGATGCACGAACGTGGACCGCGATTCAAGGCGCACGAAGACGAGACAGGAAGAAGACTAGTTACCCACTGTCGTCGACCAACGACGTGGTTGCCCGCCTGCTGCAGACGCCACAGTTTACCAGCCAGAAGGCAGGTCATGTCATGGAGAGACAAAAGAAGGACGGGCGGCCAAACGTGATATCTGACCTGGATGAAAAGCAAGAGAACATAACAACCCACTCCCTTATCACGGCATGCAGCAAGGCGGGCACCCTTTTGCGGCAGCCAACGGGTGACAGACAGAACATGAAGGCCAAGGTACATAAGGTACCTAGGTAGGTAGGTAGGTAGGTACACAAGTATCCGTACCTAGGTGCACTAATATCCCCGCAGACGCCGAGTCAAGAAAGGAGCTGCACCTGCACCGGCCGGGCGGGTCGGTTGAACGACCCCCTGCTATCTATCTCTCTGGGCCTCCGTTCGTACCCTGTACGGAGTACTGATGTAAACTACATACCCAGCTTGTTCTCCTCCATCTTTCCCTTCTTCCTCTTCCTCTTCCTCTTCTCTCGGACCCCGGCAACATGCCCAGGCCCCGTCAATACCGACGGCCTCGTAAACACGCGTTCGGGGGCCGCCGGAAAGACGGTGTGATGGGCTGGACGGGAACCAGCTGCTTGGCCCACTTGCTGCAGCGGAACGTCACGTGTATGCAAAAAACCCCAGCACGGCTGTCCATTCTTGCTGATGAACCCTTGCTTGGGTGCTTGGTCGAATGGATGAATGGTTAAAGGAGTGCCACAGACTGGCAGCATCTTGCCGATTTATATACTACGCCGCTAAACCACCTCTGGAGTTGGACCTTCCCGGCTCTCGGGTCCTGTACCCACTCACCCCCTCTCTACTGCTCGTCGAATGTGTAAAACCAACCATCCGAACGATCGTCGTCGTCGTCGTCGTCCCCCTTCCTCCTCTTCCTCCACGACGCAACCCACATGATGCACCCCCTCGAAACTTCCTTCTCGTTCGTTTTTGGAATAGGAAATGGCCATCTTCCGTCGTTTCCGCTCCGTCTCGTCTGTTTGCCTCAACAGATCCCGGCTTCTGTCCAGTCCCAAAGGGCTGGTTCGCCATGTGCCCCTGCATCCGCATGATTGATGTTACCCATGTCGCAAACTTTTTTTGGGGGGGGTCACACGGCCTGTCACACCCTGTCAGCGGCTTGCCAAATAGCCTACCTACTGCGTCCAGTCGTCCCTTGCCGTGCGTATCGGGATGCACCGTATCACTAGCCTGTCGTATGCCTGGCCGGGCAAGGCCAGGCCGCCGAGAACTCCGCGAAGCGAGGTCAAAGGGGGACGGTACTTTTGCGTAACGTGGCTGCCGTGAAGTGTTTCCCCAACAAGAGCGTCTCCTCCGTGTCCGTTGACAGGTGCTCCGTCTGTTCTTGCCTACCTAGGCCGCGCGAGCCAACGAGCTGGGAGACTCTCAGTCGAGTTATCTCATCCCTTGAGCGGGAATTGCGCCTCAGATTCCCGAACCGTTCTTTGCCCCCTACCCCTGCTGGCCTATTCCCGAGGCTTTTCGCCAATGTCCGCGGCTCAGCCATACGTAGACGTAGCTCTGATAAACAAGCCAAGTCCGATATGAGACTCATGCATAATGCGGTAGTTGCCCGTTTCCGGAAGGACTGGTTAGCCGCTTCACTAGGCGGACCAAATCCCAGCGTTCTTCTGTGCTTGTATGTGCCTGCTTCAAGTCGATCCGCTCTTCGCTTGCTGATTCGTGTTATCAAATGCGTACGGAAAACTCAGTGCCCTTTCCGGGACATTTTGGCGTTCGTCACGAACTCCTCGAAGCTCGTGGATTCTCTGCTCTCCTTGATGGTACCGTTGATGCGCACAACCTTAGACCAGCCTCTGACGAGTGCTCGCCAGTAACAAACTTCGGCGGCCGGGCTCATGTATCCGCGTTCGAAGGAGATGGCTCGCTGCCGACGGGCAATGCCGCGAGACACCTCGGCGTGTTCCTCCAACCAGCCGATCGTCGCTTCGAGGTCGGACCAATCCGGGTTGACGAAAACTGCGTTGGCTTCGCCGGGGCTGACCGTCGCAGGCCATGTCTTCCTCGCCCTCGAAGACGGGTACCCGTCTTCAGGTTTCGTCGTCGCGCCGCCGCCGTCATCTTGTCTCTCCTGCTCGTGACCCAGCAATATGCTGGAGTACACGGGCTTGATGAGGTGTGTTGTGTGTTGCATCCACTCCATGGGCGGACTCAAGAGCACGCTTTCACATAGCTGATGAAATTGCAGGCGGCCAGAGTACGACACTCCTTCCGTGTGAATAATGTACTTGTGCCGGCAAAAGTCCTCGATCATGAGAGCGTTCGTCGCGTTTTCCCCGCTGTCGACCCACTCCAAGGCCTGTACATCTGCCCATGATGCATCCTTGGTGATCCTCAGCAGCTCTTGTCGCGACCTTGGGTTTGCACTGGCACCGTTGTTGAACCAAGCGGTTCCTCGCCACACTGCACGCCGGTCCTTCATATCGAAGGAAAGGCTAGCCTCGATATCGGTGATCGCGGCAGCCGCGTGGGGGATCGAACGGATGAAGGGCTGATTCCACGCCCAGAAGGAGAAATGGGGCATGGTGAATATGTGCCTCGGAGAAGGAGACATGGCAGGTCGGCTATGGGACCAGGAGAGTGTTGCGGGAGTATCTTGGACATGGAGGTTGAAGAACGTGTCGGGTAGAAGGGTCGGCGAGGTCAGGAGCGCTCGGTTCAGCTGTTGAAGGGCGGCGTTTTGCCTCTGACACCTGTAAGCTGCTGCTGTATGTTCTCACGGGATCAAAAGGCTCGGTGTCTCGCCTACCTCCAGCCACTGGTCTGACATGTCCACCGGTCTTGGAGCTTGGAGGATCAGTATCTTGTTATCCTTGATCTGTCCCAGCAGCGACACAGAAGTGTTGTTGAGACCGAGTTGGAAGTCGCCTTCCGACATGGCCGCGTCTATCTCTTTGTTCAGACCAGGAAATGTGACCCGGCATTGTTCCTCGGTCAGACGAAGGTTGTCGAAGTTTACCCCAGTTCCAGCTGAAGGGCCAGACTTCGACTGTTGGGTCAGCAGGTAGTCCAACGGTCGCCCTGTCAGCCGGGTCTGAAAACTGCTCCGTGGGAAGAAAAGCCCATAGGCGACCAGGACCAGGGCCGACGCCATGATGACGGGCCAAAGCAGCCGCGCAGCCAGTCTTTGGTGCATTTTGCGTTCCTTGCTGGACCTTCAAGCGAGGCTACTGTGAGCGGAGAGGGAAAATTCGCGGTGGAAGTGAGTTGGGACACCTGGATCTGAGGAGATACCCGCAAAGAACATGAGGGGTCAGTCGGGGAATGAAAGTTTCCTGCTCTGGTCAAGGGGGTGGCCGAGCTGACCCGCGGGCGCTTATAGGCGCAACATGCTGAGCGGGTTTCGAAGGAAGAGGTTTTGGAGTACAACCGACGGCGCAGAGTACTGGGAAAGCGACAGAACCAACTCCGGAGACACAGACGCCGCCCTGGCAGTGCTATGCTAATGATCACTAGCTGTGCCGGGCGGGGCCGGATGTTCGGCATGCGGTCATTCGAGTGTCCAGTCAAGAACAAGCCCCTAGTAGACGTTGCGACGGGACCAAAAGAACCAGAGAGTCTTCCTTAAGAGGAATCAACACTTTCGGAGGCGCTCATGGTTATGGCCTGATCCATCTGCCAGCGGAGCTGGTTATTGGTACGAGATGTCTCAGAAAGGACATGGTGAGCCTGAAGTGAGGTGAAGGGATGCTGTCGAGCGGGGTCCCTTGATGCGTATTGGTCTGGAATTTACCCTTGAGCCTACCCAATTTGGTCCACCAATCATCTTATACGTCAATATAAGTTCGTCTTAACAAATCCATACACACCGCTTTACATTAGGTAGATTTCTCTAGTTCAGCTAATGTCCTGAAACTCACTCTGCGTCGCCCGGGGCGAAGGGACAATGGCGACAGAGAAAGACGCTGGCGTTTGGTAACAAACCGTTTGCTTCTAGTCTCTCTTGACAAGGACGGCAAATAACGATTGAAACATGTTTCGGTGGCGATAAATAACCGCGGAGATCTCGTGTGAGAGAAAGAGAGTGAAAGGGTCGTGGTAAAGATGTACATTCGCCAAACAAAGCACTGAGAGCGCTCGGACCCATTTTTCCCGGCCTGTCCCGGTCACGTCGTCCAACTGCATTCCTCCACCTACCCGTGACTCGCCGTGGTGAGTCTTTGTTTCCTATCGGGGTTCCTAATTCGGTCGGCCCTTCTGACGTGTTGGGTCGACTATTTGTTCAGGCGGCCGCGTGAATTACCAACAACCGTGAGAGTGCCCCTGGTCGGGGTCACCCTAGAAGAGCTGCTCGCTGAGTATGCTACACCACCTATTCGTCCCAGTACTGATTCGCAGCATGTTCATAAGGGTAAATCACGGCATTATTCTAACGTACGGTTGCTAGATGAAGAAGGAAATGAAAGTTCACGTGTCGATGGAAATATCTGTCCTGCTCTTAAAGTGAACCCGAAATCCAAAAATAAGTCCCCTTGCTGCAGCACCCCTAACCCGTCCCGTCACGCCTTGCCAAAGTCTATTCCGTAGAGGCTGATATGTGGCTCACGTACAATTGACGCCGTCGGCGAAAGCGAAGGCCGTGTCGGCAGGGGGGCGACCTGGATGGCGGAACAAGGGCGGTGACGTTGCGCTTTTCGCCATCGCTGTGACGGTTTGCTGGGCTGGAAGCAACTGGCCCTGAATATTGCCGCAGTAGCAGAAGTCAGTCGAGTATTTATTGGACAAACCCACCAAAAACGAGCGAACACGCATCATTAAATAGAGATAAAGAGCGAGGAAAGTACAACAAAGGGCGCGGATGTTTGCTTGTCATTCTCCGGCATGGACCGACGGGCCACTGCCGTCCACCAGCCAACAGGCAAACAATTATCCCAGTTCACGATCTTGGCAGTAACAGCTTTATTTCGACGCCTGACTTTCTCTACGACCTTGGGAAGTCGGACCTGAATATTGCTGCTAGTTGATTGACTATTACTAACGTCCCGTCATAAACGTGATGTATTCGTGGTCACGTGGGTCAACTAATATCCGTCCGGTTCCGCAATATGTGGGTTTCAAACCGGCCTCACTGTCAATCGGGAGTTGACAAATCGGAAACACTACCTGATCGAGCTGAGAAGCGTGCTTCAAACATGTCACAGTTTGCTAAGAGACGAGCTGGCGAGTCCAAAAACATCATCAAACAAAAGAATTACAATTCTTGCATCTTGCAACACTACGTACATATATCTTGCGCCGGCATGCAAAATGAGATGCTTCGCGGCTTAAGCCAAGCAGCATTGCTGTCGCTGGGAATCAACCCCCCAAAACTGTGCCTCTGTCGTACAACCCACTGTCCCAGAAGCCGGAAACGCTCGAACTCCGGGCGTCAGTGGTAGGACCAGCGAAACGGCGGCCAACCCGCACATCAAATCTAGCGCCTCATGTGAATTTAAGAACAAGTGCTCTCTGAATATCGTTTGTACATCCAGCATAATGGCTGGGCCATCCACGTGGCTGCATCTATTACAACAAGAAGGCGCCGAACATGGTGAACATGGCGGCGAGACCAGCAATGGCCAAGGGGGCCTTCTCAATGGGACCACCGAAGGTCATGCCAGCAGCAGCGTTGGGAGAACCATTAGAGCTGCCGCCGGAAGCGGTGGGGGAGGGAACACCGCCAGTAGTGTCGCCATCGGAAGCGCTGTCGCCAGCAGTCTGGGAGCCATCGCCCTTCAAGCCGGGACCTTCACCGGCACCCTCAGTCATGTACTATTCAAGTGTTAGCCAGCTGCTCCTTTATTGTGAGATTCTGCTACAACAAACCTTCTCGGCCGCCTGAGGCATGGTAGGGATCTTGGTAGGGTCAGCCATCCAGACTTTGTCGGAGGTAGGGCACGAAGCAGCAGCGTGCGAGGTCTTGGCAGCACCGGCGTCACCGGTGGGGGCAGGGTACTTGGACAAGGCGCTCTTGAAGTTGGCGTACTCCTTGAGCTCCTCGACGTTGTCTCCGTCAATCTGGACGATGCCGTACTTGTTGGCCTCCATCGAGTACTCGTACATCATACCTCCCGAGTAGACACTGGTCATCTCGTTGCTCATCAAGGCCTCGAGTTCACCGAAGTCACGGACGTTGGTGTTGCAGCCGTACTCGGACAGGCTAGAAAAGGTTAATATCGTCATAGTGAGAAGGGATTGGAGCTGGCTGCTGCTTACAAAATGGGAATACCATAGTCAGTGAAGTTCTTAACCTTGACATCCCAGCCAGACTCCTTGAAGTTGGAGCTGCACCACGAGTAGTCGTTGAAAGCGAAGAAGTCGCTGCGAGCATCGTCGCTACCGCAGTTGAAGTACTGAGCGCTCTGCATGCGGTTGTCGGCAACATCAGCGGCAGAGTAGCCGACGGGGATATGACGAAGGCCGCGGGAGGCCATGTAGTTCTTGATGTCACGGGTGACGGCCTTGACGTAGGGAGCGGTCAAGGTGGTTTCGGCTTCATCGTGAATGACCTCGTTTCCGGAGAAGAAGGCCAGGGTGTTGTCGTACTTTGCGAATTCCTCGACGGTGGCAAAGACACTCTGGAGGTAGACGGCGTTGTAGGAGGGGTGGGGGTCAGCGCGGTTAATGGAGTATAGGGGGTTGTTAACGTCGGCAACGAGGTAGATGCCAGCGTCGGCGAGCATCTGCATGCACTCCTTGTGGTCCTTGGAGTTGTCGACGCTGTAGACACGGATGGTGTTCACGCCGAGGTCCTTGAACTTGGGAATATCACGACCGCAGATGGTGGTGTCAGCAAGGGGGTCGACATTCTCGGACGAGCCACCAGGCTGGTAGTCGATACCACGGATGAAGAAGCGAGCGCCGTTAGCATAGAAAGCTTAGGGTCACGTGTTAGTCAATTGGATGAGATGAAATAGCGTACGGCTCGTCAAGCATACCATTGCCGGAGACTTCCACGGCGGGGACAGAGCGGGCCTTGATGGGTGCCTCGCGCTCAGTGGCAGTGGGCTTCGCCGTGACGACGGTCAGGACCGTAAGGGCCGAGATGGCGGCGAAGGACTTCATCGTGTATGGCTGTAGGGTCCAAAAGATTTCCTCAAAAAGCCAAAGGAGACAATGATTGAACGGTGCCAAGCGATAGAAGATGTCCCGAAAGAGTGAGGGACAGTTGGGAGCAACGGAAAGGTGATGACGGATTCAGGTTCCAAAAGGGTGGTGATTAAAAGGGCTGGTCGGTTGCTGAAAGGTAGATGGTGAAAAAGGTCAACCAAAGCGAGGGAGTTGACTATGTGATTTTATCGAAAGGGAAAAATGGCACGCTCGAGACCCGGAAGGCGGAGACGAGAGGTCGGTAAGGGCGGGATGGAATGACGAGAAAGAGAGGAATTCGAGGTCGGGCGGGAGCGAGGGACTTGGATGATTAAAAACGGCGTGGTTGACGGTGGTGGTGCTTCGTAAACGAAGGTGCGAACGAATTCCTATCCACCCTTGCCTTCCCTTCCCTTGCCTTCCCTCCCCATCCTCCCCCCCCCCTTCCATCTTCCATCTTGCACCTTCCAAACCCACCCCCCCCCCAAGACTTTCTTGCTCTAAGGTGGGACATTCACCACATTGCACAACATCTCTTGCTGGCCGCCCCGGTCCAGTTCCCATTCCCTGCCAAGGAAGGACCGACAGGAGATGTGGATGGTGGGGCCAGGGCGGAGGGGAAGGAGCAGCCGTTCATTCGTTTAGTGGGTTCAAGTCACTCCTTTCTGTCTGACAACCGAACCATGGCTGGGCGGTGGCAGGCTGGCAGCCGCTGCTTGGACGTGTCTCCTGGGAAGACAGCTGCAAATTCAGGGGGAATTCGGAGGCGTGACTACAAAGTGATATATACGGTTGAGGGTGTGTCTACGACGACTATGGTGGGATGGGTCTAAATCGGGCTCTTGGCGCCGTATAATCAAGCTTAATTGGTTGCAGCGCAATACCTAGCTCAATCAGACCAGGCGTTACGGACACCCCGGTCTGTTGTCCTACCGTGGATGTCCCCTTCGTGTCGTATCCGTAGTGGGTACCTGGCTAGTGTAAACACAATTGCCTATACGATAGGTATGTCCGTACCTCGTACGGAGTACTCCGTACACACAGGAAAGTTACCCAGGCAGTTATTGCCAATTGGTGATGTAATTCTGCTGCGTCGCCCAGCGTCCGGCAGTCCTTACACTCGAGCGTACGCTGCACCGGCGCGTCTAGGCACAGTCGTCGCCCGCTTTTCCACCACGTCGGTCGTCGACCTCTGGGAGCATCCCAATAGATAATAATCTCATGCCAAATACTCCAATCGCCCGTCGAACCCGCTGAAACGCAGCAAAAACGACGATCGAATTTTCCCGTCATTGGCCCTGTTGTGTGACCGCTAATGGCGCGGCGCGCGCACACACACACACACACACACACTCCCGTCTCGCCTCCTGGTCATCAATTGGCCGTTGTTTTCCTTCCCGGTTTTGCTCGTATCAAGCTCATGTTCATCACCCCCCATCTGACATGGCCACTGACACGCCTCCATGCCAGAAAACAAACACACCAACACTCCATACCCAATGCTTCTGGCGGAAAGAGTTGAGCTTCTTGGCTGGGCGACATCCCACTTGCAGCAAAGGGGGGGGGAAGAACGTCAAGAAACACGGGTTGGAAGTAGATACCGGCCACCATCGCCATCTACCTAGCAAGAACAACAAACAGTCAACTTTCAAGGTGGTATTACCTACTACTGACTTGCTCGGGGCACAGGCGCGCAGACACCTCCTTGCCGCACTCCACCCCTTTTCCGAACGAGACATTAGGACCCAGCCGCTCCAGTCTTTTTGCCCCATTGAAAAGCTACATTACGTGCACTGCCACAGCGATCAATGGAGGCCCTTGTCTGCCCTTCCGATTCCACGTTGCTCTCATCACCACCTGGGAGTCTGGGACCTGTTGGTGTGTTCCTTCCACATCCAGCCCTTCAATGGGGCAAGGCACGTCTGCCCTTCCCGGGGATGTCTCCAAAGCTCCAAGAAAAACATGGTCATAACAAGATTCACCTCGCTTCGCCGGCGATCTATACAAATGCATAGTAATGTAGGTACTATGTACAGTAGAATGCCACGCCGCGCAGGTCCACGTCAACACTGCCACCGAGACCCAACCTCCACACCGGTCTGGTCTGGTCCGGTTCGGTCTCTTGATCTCTTGGCCTCCATGGCAGAAACATTCATACCTAGACTCACCAATTTCTCCGTCCGCCCTGACCAAATATCCGCTACGACTGTCACCGTGGGATATTTAATGCACAGGATCAAAGTTCCAACCCATGGTCATTTCCTGGGCCCGTCGTCAATCCCACCACCCCATGTCAGTCTCGCCCTACTCGGCATGCCTAGTTTCCAACCCTACCTCGACGTGACATCCCATAGATTGAATCCTCTTCTGGGTCCCTGCCTGACCCGTGATACCGAGAAAAGAAACAATTATCACGACCGTTGGTCGCTGGCCCGGATGCCACACCAACCACAGGACCTTCACTCCTGTTTTTGTCTGCTCGTGTCGGCCGAGGCCAGGAAATCATCGTGTTCGCCAGTCGTGTTGTTCTGAAAACACGACGGCACAAACGTCTTATTTGGCCAGGACGAAAGATTCTTTTGCCCTACCATCCCCAAACACGTGAATTCAACGCGGCGTTGTATAGGGTTACCCGCCGCCGTCCGATGCAATCAGTCTCTGGCACATACGAAATTGCGTTCCCAGCTCTTTCTCCCAAATTAACACCCCCCCACCAGCACATCTATCTCTGTGACATCCTTCAGCGGAGTTCCTCAGGGGGCTATGCCGTCCTCGTCGGCCAACTTGATTGGCGCTTGGTCAGAGCTTGGCCCGTCTTGGGAAGTCTTCTCCTCATACCGCTCGCTCACCGCGCCACCGCCTTGGCTTTTGCACTTGCTTTTCATCCCGCTGCGCATGCCAACTGTCTGCCAAGTTGACTGCCAAGTTGGCGCTCAGGAGACAGTCTGAAAATGGGAATTTCCTCAGGAAATTAGCACTCGGCATAGGAAGGAGGCGCCGGCCTAGGCAGCACATCACAATATGGTCCGGTCAGACAGATAACCGCAGTGCCATCTCGATGCTAGGTCTCCCAGGCTAGCATTCTGTCCAAAATAGGCCGTTTGCTCCTGCAAACGTCCCCTCCCCCCGCAAAAAGGCCCGTGGGTGGGCTCTCGCAGTGAAGGCGGGTGGGTGTGCCTGCGGACTAGCAGCGGGATGGCCGGCTGGATCTCCCCGACGATCCCCTCCCATCCATCCCATTCCGTTTGGCCTCGAACGGAAAGACCAGAGTCCTAATTGAGGAGCCCTGGGAGCGGGAACGATGCCGCAAGCCGTACGGCTGCAGGGGCTCGCCAGTTGTTACCAAAAGTCTTTTTTTTTTTTTTAACCCTCCTCATTATTGACGTCCATGTACGGATACAGGACGAACACCTCCCCACAATCATTTGCATGCCTTTGTCGGATTTATAGAATGGCCTGTCGCAGGTAAACCCACGCACGCCAGACGCCCGTCCAGAAACGCCACCGACGATGCCGAAGTAATAATGCTTTGCTATTTTGAACTACTATGAAATCTCCAAGAAAAAGACCACCCCAAGAACCCCGACTGCTTCAGCTCCTAACCTTCTTCGCCAGCTTATGTGTAACTGGTATGAATGCACCTCAACCAATGCTGCTTCCCCGGTCTCTCGACGTTCGCCATGCCGCCACTTCATTGAGCCTGGAATTCCGCCGCTCCCTCTGGCTCTGGTTTCGCCTCACCAGCCGGACACTCGTCACTTGCTCGACTTCGGCCGGTGTCACAGAGTTTGTTGACACATGTGACTTGTAGGCGCCTCTTCGCTCGTTAAGCCCTGCTCGAGGCATCCATCGTGTTGGACTCGATGCCTGTGAGATATCTTGCAGCACGATCGCCGTCTTGCCCTTCACAGTCGAGGTCGCGAGTGGCCCTGATCCTCGAGGCTTCCCCTCTTCCCGTGCACAATCCCCCTAGACTGTCTGTACGTAGCTTGCGGGCACGCTCTTCGTCACGCCGCCCTTTTCGACCTCGACCCAACCGTCGCCGGGATCTTCTTTGATTAGCACAAACCTCTCGCCCTCTGCCATGCTGTGCTCTGTATCGCTCTGCGCCGTGTAATCATATAATGCTTCCACATATTTGAGCTTTTTGGCCCCGCGCTTTGGGGCCACTGCTGGTCCCTTCTTTTTTCCCGCTCCCGGCGTTCCTATCGAGGAGCCAGAGTTGGAATAGATCGATTCGGGCCGTGCGGACGCGCCGGTGTTCTGTGCAACCATTGGCGACGCGGGGGCTGCTGTCCATTCGATGTAACTTGCTGGCACAATTCCCTCCTTGTAACCAGCGCGCACCTTGATCCAGCCAGAACCATCTGCAGAAAGCTGTCAGCACCTCGATCAGGACCACCATGGGCCAAACTCACCATCGGGCTCAAGCATGGTGACTTCGCGACCCTCGGGCACAGAAACTTCTCCGTCACCGCTAGCTTCAAAAGTGTAGAGCATCTTGCCCTTCTGCTGCTCCGATGAACCCAATCCGTTCGGCGCGCTGCCAGGAAGCTCGCTGATGTAGGCGGCCGGAGGCGGCGCCATAACCCTCTTACGGGTGGTGCTAGAGCTCACAGTCGATGCAGGAGCCGGCGGGCGAGGGGTTGATGGCTCTGGGGGGGCCTCGTCCATGGGCGAGGCCGGCCCCCCTGTTACCGACCGACGTGCGCTGTGTGCGTATCCCGAGCTCAGCGAGTTCATTGTGTTCGACCTCGTCAACGCCGGCAATTCCGAAGCGTTGGTAGGTGAGGATGCCGCCGGCCTCAGGAGCGCATTAGCGGCTTCTTGCCGTTCGGCCTTTAGCTTCTTTCGTTCCTCCTTGGTCTGCTCGCCCGGGCAGTCAGCGGGAACCTTCATCTCGCACTTGTTGTGGCATGTGTAGCCACAGTCTCTGCAGTCGAAGCCTTTTGCAGAGAGGCCCCATATCCTCTCTCCGCACAGGTCGCAGTTGGTTGGGATCTTGAAGGTTTGCGCCTTGAAGTTGTGGTTCTTCGCGCCTAGCGTTACGTCACCAACGGCCGAGGTGATGGTAGAGGTCTCGACCTCGGCGGTGACTCTCCGCCTATCGACAGCGTGAAGTTCTTCCTGCAGTGCAAATATCTGCGTGACAATCATGACCTCGTCTTTCTTCTCGGTACCCTCCCTGACTCGTTGCTTTACGCGCTTGATGCTTTCAACCTCCCGCCTCTTCTTGTCGACCTCCCTGCGCAGGTCTCCCAGTTGTGATTTCGATTTACTGAGAACGTTTCGGAGATAAATCTTGGCCGGTTCGTCCACAACCATCTGATCGTCATCGTGCCACACGGGACTAGGCTCGAAGCCCTTGTCGGGAGGCTCCTGGAATGCGCCGAGGTTATGGCGTATGTACATCATCGAGTCAAGGTGAGGCTGATTTCTGGAGATCTCTGCGCTGAGCTTCTCCATCAGCCCGTTACTGCTTTGCAGCATGGTAGCTTCCAGCTGCGATGCGATGGTCCACAGGCCGTTCAGTTTCATGGTGCGGAACTCGGACAAGTCCTGCAGGCTGTCCATGATCTCGGGAACATACTCGTGGTAGTAGCGTTCCTTTTGCCTGTTTGTAACATTGATGGCAATCAAATAGGTATTCTTGACGTTGTTCATGTCATGTATCTGCTGCTGATACGCGCTCTGCGCTTTGGCCTTGTCAAAGGCCGATTCGGACTTTTTGCGCTTGCTTTCCACCTCCTGACAAGCAGCATCGTATTTGGCTTTCGTTTTCCGCAAGTCGGCATACTGGGAGTCTCTCTCATGCTCGAGTTTGCTGGCGTAGTCGGCATGGCGTTTGCGCAGCTCTTCGAAGCGAGTGCCCAGGAACTTGAGGGGTTCGGCCACTTGGGCGACAAGGTTGTTTCCGTATCGGTCGTGTTCGTCAGCTCGCGCTTCGAGGGTGGTGAGTTGCGTGGACCAGGTTGTCAAAGAAGCGCTCTCGAGGGAACCTGGTGTCATGGCAGGCGTGTCGCCAACACTGAGAGGCGCCGACTTCTTATTCTTCTTCTCAAAGTATTTCTTGGCCAAGCTATGAAGCTTCGCAGCGTACTCCTTTTCAATGGCGCTTCTCTCGCGGTAAAACTGTTGGATTTCGTCGAGCCATGATATTCCATGAGCCACCCAGGCGTTGGCGGGTTTGAAGCCGTCCTAGACAGCGAGAGCATGTTAACGTTCCTGAAGGGCCAAGCCAAACTGAGGGGGGATGCTGACCTTGAGTTCAGTGCCGAAAGTCGGCGCAACGTCTACATCCGCCATTGTCCAGGATTGAGCCGCCGAAACAGCGAGCAACGTTGGGGGATCCAGCAGAGCAGGGTCGAGGTCGTGTAAAGTGGCCAGCGCAGTGTGGTATTTGCGAGAGGAAGAGGGATTCGTAACGGTCCCTTCAAAGGAACGGGAACGGGAAGAGGACAAACCACCAACGGTGGGCTGCGGCCCGAGCAGGAGGTCAGCGCAGTGGGGGAGCAATCGTGTAAGGCTAACCCCGCCAAAGCGGCTAAAACTGGAAGAACACCGGGCTGGGCGGAAACAGAAGATGAATGCTAGCAGGAGGCGCAGGCCGCGCGAATAATGTGTAAAGTGAGTAAAGGAAAACGTCGTATGTATGCCTCGCCTTGTCGGGTAAAAGCCCCTAAAGACGGCGATCTTGGTTGGTGACAGAGAGACACGAGGGAAGCGAGGTCGATGCTGCTCTGCGCTGCGCTGCGCCCACGTACTCGACGTAGATAGGTAGGTAGGTAGATAGTTAATGTAATGTAATGTACCTCACCTGCCTTGCTTGGCCTGTTGGGTACCTTCTTTGGTGCCAAAGATGGGGCCTACTACGGTATCGGGCCAAAGTTTAACCCCCTCGTCAGGTAAATGTGGCCGTGCTTTTTGATTATCCCAGCGACGGTACTTTGAGCTTCTTGTGCACATCTATCATAATTTTGGCCAGTGAGAGTCTCTCGTACGTGGGTCACAACTCCACACTACCTGCTAGGGAGTTTATACTTACCCATCATACGTAGTACAGCGGGCATGGACATCGGACGGGGAACGTCGTCAGCTCCTTTTTCTTGGCCAGCTGGAACCTTCTCCCTCCCAGGCCTGCCTCACTGGCGTGGCTTCTCCGGCTGCTCGGTCCACAAGGTGTGCGCTGAAGGGGCTTGTGGTGGGCTGGTGGGGGCACCAGACCAGTTGCCAGCCGCTAAAACCCCACCCATTGGTGCCAATTGAAGCCTGAGAGCAGGGGTTTCGCATTCGGGTGCTCCAAGCAACACAAGCAGTGTCCATATTTACTTCGTAGTGTACGATGATGATGTACTGAGGGGCAACGCATGCATTTATGCTGCTCGTCACATATGTATGCCGCATGCGCCAGGCCGTGAGCAGGTCCCATTGCGATGCTATTCGGAACCCCTCCAGCATTACCATGTCAATTGCATGAAAGGCATTGTATAGTAATGAAACAGAGAGCACGTGAGCAAGGAGAACCCCTTGGCGTGAGGCTCTTGGGTGCAATGGTTTGTTTGGTATCGCGGCCCAAGAAACGAAAGGAACGAATGAATGAAACATGTCACGCAGGTCAAAATAGACAAGTGACTCTCCCCCGCCAGGTGGCTTACCTACCTCGTACCTGGCCGGCAAATTATCGGAAACAAGGTACCTTGTGTAGGTAGATAACTTGGAGGCCGGTACGGACTACCTAGACAAGCAACCCGCAACGTGCTGCTTAGGCCTGGATTGTTAGGCCATAACGTGCCCCGCGTAGCCCCTCCATCAACTTGGGAGTGCTTTTTGGTCGTCACAGGCAAGAGTGACAGACGACATAGCTTCCCAGAATCTCGTCCTGTGAGAGCTGCCGAACTGCCACTGCAAAAAAGAAAAAAAAAACACAAACAATATTCCCCCCTCGCCAGTCACTCGTCCGACTTTTTGCAACCACAGCCAAGGAGGGAGAGGCTCGAGTGCAAGTGAGTGCAAATTCTCTACTTACTCTTCTTACCTCTAATCCATCGCGATCCGTTCCCTTGCAACCCTCGTTCTTGCCATCAGCTAACTTGTTGCTGGAGCCGTACAGGTGAAGTGTGCATACCGCTACTTTCTACCTGCGACCGACCTGCTAGGTACGACGCCGCATCCTCGCAACTTCCTCCCCACTCGGGCTCCAACATTACTCCTTCAGGCTACCCTTACGGCCACGCGCGGTACCAACAAACATGGCCGACCTCGCCAGTCGCATCACGGAGCCCCCTTCCGAGGGCGCGGCTGAGGATACGCAGGTTCCCCAGGTCGACGGCAACCTTGAAACCTTGGGTGGATCTGGTCTGATTGAGAACACCTACGATGTCGACGTTAAGCTGGGCGACCTTCAGTCCGACCAGAACAGCACTCTCTACTCTGCTGCTACATTCAGCGACATGAACCTGTGAGTGGCCTAGTCCGGCCATTGGAAAGCATATCTGATCTCTCAATCTCCTAGGCCCGAGCCCATCCTTCGCGGTCTCCTTAGCCTCAACTACCAGAAGCCCTCCAAGATCCAAGAGAAGGCTCTTCCCCTGATGCTCGCCGACCCTCCCCGCAACATGATCGCCCAGTCGCAATCTGGAACAGGCAAGACCGCTGCTTTCGTCGTTACCACTCTGTCCCGTGTCGACTATACCCAGCTCGAGCAGCCCCAAGCTCTCATCCTTGCGCCTAGTCGTGAGCTTGCGCGTCAGATTGAAGGAGTCGTGGGCAAGATTGGTAGCTTCTGCGAGGGTCTTAGAGTGGCCGCAGCTCTTCCTGGCGCCCTCGAGCGCAACGCCCCTGTCAGAGCCAACGTCATCGTTGGCACTCCCGGTACTGTCATGGATATCATCCGCAGACGCCAGCTGGATGTGTCGAAGCTTCGGCTCCTTGTTATTGATGAGGCCGATAACATGCTTGACCAGCAGGGCCTCGGTGATCAGTGTGTCCGAGTCAAAAAGTAGGGCTCACCTTCAAACCTCGCCATAACACATCAGGCTAACACCAAATAGTATGCTCCCCCGCGACATCCAGATCCTGCTTTTCTCTGCCACCTTCCCGGACAAGGTTATGGGCTTTGCTGAGAAGTTTGCGCCGAAGGCCGATCAAATCCGTCTGAAGCACACCGAGCTCACCGTCAAGGGTATCTCTCAAATGTACATGGATTGTCCGACCGAGCAGGACAAGTACGAGGTCCTCGTTAAGCTTTACGGTCTCATGACCATTGGCTCCTCCGTCATCTTCGTCAAGGTACGTTCGGGATCTTTTCACGTAGTGGGGGAAATTGTGACGCAAGCTAACAACTCGACTCAGACCCGCGAGAGCGCCGACGAGATCAAGCGACGGATGGAGGCCGATGGCCATCGTGTGTCGGCCCTTCACGGCGCCAAGGATGGTCCCGAACGTGACCGCCTGCTGGAGGAATTCAGGTCCGGGCAGTCCAAGGTTCTCCTCACCACCAACGTGCTAGCACGGGGTATCGATGTGTCCAGCGTGTCAATGGTTATCAACTATGACATCCCTATGAAGGGACGTGGAGACTCGGAGCCCGACCCTGAGACGTACCTGCACCGTATCGGCCGCACTGGACGTTTCGGACGCATTGGTGTCAGCATCAGCTTCGTCTACGACAAGAAGAGCTTCTACGCCCTCAAGCAAATTGCGGATCTGTACGAGATCGACCTTGTGCAGCTTGACGCCAACGACTGGGACCAGACGGAGGAGGATGTGCAGAAAGTTATCAAGTCCAACCGTGCCAAGGCCGCATTCGCCCCAAGCGCCACCGATGCTAGCGTCAAGTCTTAGTATTAGTTTGTCGCCGCTTCGTGCGTTAACGAAGAATACGAGCAAGGAGGAGAAGTGGCTGTGATGTGGTTGTTCAGACACATAAGATTCTATGGCCCGAGAGTTCCCACATTCGGATATGATGTGGATTTGGAGGTCCTCGACTGAGAACAGAGGCTTCTCAGTAGAGGCTACGATAAAATAAGATACCATCAAAAGAAGACAATGGAAATTCCCGAGCATTGACGATGTTGGCTGTTCCGCTGGTTTGACTTAGCCCGTACGGCTACTCAGGCAAACGTTTGAAATCTTCACACGGTATGAAAGCAGCTGATGTATCCACGGCGCATCATGCACTTAGCATAAAGGACGGTGCGTCAGGAGATGCCGAGGCCATCTGCCTTGAAGGGACCAAGTACTGGCGAATTCGAAACACCCGGTGATAGGCAGAATCGGGTTGGGGGTAACAGCAGTACTACGAAGACTACACCACCAGAGTCCGTGGGAAAGCAAAACGCCGAGAGAGTGATGAGGTCTATATGTGACCAGCAAGCTGTGATGTTGCATCCATCCCCCGCGGCGGTTGCTATCGTTGGAGAAGCGTGTCAAGCTCAGTGGTGGTGGCATCCATTCACGCGCAACTGTAATCGCCCGCGTCGCATGGTGGACTGCTATCGTCAGAGAACTGCAGAATCAATCACATCCATCAACCTGGAAGTCACGATTTCCGAAACGGAGGAGGCAGTCACACCATGGAACGGCCGCCAGGAAACGAGTGGACGGCGACAAGTCTGACGCTGGGTGGCAGCCCTTGCGTTGATTGGCCTGGGATGCCACAGATCTGCATCACGTGATGCGGCCGACTCTTTTGGCGCCGGGCTGGGGGGCGGTTCGACGCGACCTCTTTGGTTCTCGTTCAACCTCCGCGCTTAAGGGGCAGACCGGGCGCCTAAAATTGGCAGTGTGGGATAACCTCAGCCACTTGACAGTGCATATACCCGTCTGACGTGTGCATATTGATTGGGTGCTCGACCTTTATTTACCCCGGCATGAAGACCATGCAGGAAGGGTTGCACTCTGGCCTGGACCGCCACACAACTCTGGATCTGAGATACAACTGCAAACCCCCCGAAATAGCGACTCGCTCAGCCAACCAGCATCGATGACAGACGCCCGAAACTGGGCCGGGTGTCTCCCGGATTGTCTGCTCGTCGTCATTCCTGGAGATCTCGAGCAGCGGCTGGCGAGCATACCGGGTCGCTGCTGTACGCGACTGCAGGAACCGAACCCAGTCCTGCAGGTTGGCGGCATGGTGAGGCAGGGCATTGGACTGCTTACCTGTCGTCCACTTTCGTAGTAACGAGCGTTTGCTGTGCTCGAATGGAATCGGGCGGAGAAGAAGCGCGTCGGGGCTGCCCAGCTCAAGTGAGCGGCAGCATCTAGAATGACGGAAGGGGCGGGGGGGTACCAGCCTCTGTCCGTCCTCGTCTGCCCCTTCGCCCGCCGACATGTCCAGTCTCCTTCTCTTTTGGTGTTCTCCATCAATGTATGAAGAGTTGCATCCCCACCGCTGAGCCTCAACAGCATCTCTTTTAATTTTCTTTTTAGCTTCTTCCCAGCTTTCTCCTTTTGCATTCTGCATCTTGGCTGCGCTGCTCGGAATAGCCTCTTTCTTTTCTCGTCTTCGGTTAGATCTGTTCCGCTCAGCTTCCAACCTTCCGAAGCCCAAAGCATCGAGCAGCTCCTTGTATTATTATATCACTACATTCTTGGGACGCAGGTCGTTTCTTAATAACCTAATAAGTATACTCTCTTGATAGGTTCGTGTACTAGACTCCCTGCCTGCTTATTAAAGGGGGATCCTAGTCGTGCTCTGGGTGTTCAACGTAGAGACACTGGGTTATAATTGATTCGCAAAACACTTACATCTCCAAGACTTAGTTCTTTGTTACTGTTGGACCGTATGAAGGATGGGACCTTCATTCAGGTAAGAAGAATTCCAGGCTACCCTCTCTAATCATACTAATGTTGGGTTACTAGATGTCCTCCCGTACCATGGCCCCTAAGCCTCTTCTTTGGATACTCTCTCTCATTCTGTTGGCTTCCTTCACCACTGCAACGACGTTCAACCTGTCGAGCGAGATTACAAGATTCGTGCCATCGTGTGCCCGCGAATGCTTTCGCTCTCACCTGAGCGCCAATTATGCAATCAGCACCTGCGGCAGCGCGCCCTCCTTGCAATGCCTTTGCGCAATTGCCGGGTTTTCTGGCCTCACTATTGGGGAGGGTGCAGTGCAATGTATCGTGGCGGAGAAGAGCATTGGGTTTTGCCGCGAAAGCGATGCGCCCCGTATGTCTATATACTCCTCCCACGCGAGAGCAGCAGCAACTAACCCCTGCCAGAAACTGTCATCGACGCGGCATACCAGATGTGTGCGCACCAGCCGAGTGCTATCCGGCCTACGCACACAGCCATCATCGCGACCTTGATTCTGCCCACATCGGGAGGCATCATTGTTGTGCCTCCGAGAGCTACCACGCCACTTATACCCCCAACGTCGACGATCCACACGACCACTTCCCTCCCAACGACCCTCATCTCGGCAACAGGCACCCCATCCATCCCGCAGACGCTCACGACCCTCACCAGGTCAAACACCTCTCGTATCTCCACATCGAGCAGCTTAATCACAACGCCTCCCTTGCCGCCATCGTCCACTACAACTCCATCCGAAACCGCTGCTCCGGTGCCAGGAGCTGAGGAAGCTAACTCCGGGCCCTCCGAGGGATTGGGCACGGGTCAAGTGGCAGGTCTGGCTGTTGGTCTTGCGGCTGCCTTTGGCCTCGCCATCCTCGCGATATGCCTTGCCCGTCGCAGGCGGCGAAAGAACTACCCAGACGTAAAGACGGGCTTCTTCCCCGTGCGCGAGAAGGACTCGTGGGAATTCCACCCCCAAGAAGGCCCTGCAAACATCTTCCACATCTCTCCACCCGTCCACCACTCGCAGTCGCCCTCACTGTCGCCGCGTCCGCCTCCCGCGGCGCGCACCCGGGCGAGCGGCCGCTTGAGCTGGTGGCCTGGGGCGGTTGGGCTTGCGGTGTCACGACCCGAGAGCCCGCCCCCCGCTCTCCGTCCCCCACCTCCGCAACAGAACCGGCCTACATCGCGACTTCTCCCCGCAAAGCCTTCGCTTTCATCCCCCAAGCCGGTCCTCTCCCTCAAGATCCCACAAATCGACCTCTCGTCCTCGTCACCCCCTCGACCGCAGGAGCAGAGAGGATCTCAGCCGACAAATTCCCAGATCTTCAAGACGGCCAAGCTCACCGCGCCGCCAAAGAGCCATTACAATGCTCGAGAGAGCACAATGACCGAGTTTGAAGAAGACGGCGCCATCACCTCGGCACGCTCTGCTCGCTCCAACAGTATCTGGAGGCCGCCATCTGCAACGGTTGGAAGCAACCCCAAGTCGGCGACGTTCTACGTCGCCGACAAGAACGGCAACTGGGTTCTCGGAGACTCTAGAAGCGCCACCCACATGGCACAGATCGCCGAGCTTGACGCCTCCGGCGCGAGCGAGGGAGGAGGTGCCAGAGAGAAGCCCTCGTACGCCGAATCCGCCATGCTCGCAGCCACGGCCACCACAGCAGGCATGGGCCACGGAGGTGGAAGCCCCGTCGCTCCCTCCGCCGCTCGCATGCCACCGCCCCCGCTCCTTCTACCCGCAGCGGAGATCGTCCGTACCGGTGCCCTCGCGGCCCCGCCAGCGGCACACCAGTCGCGCTCTTCGAGCGTGTACTCTCAAGGCACCACGCGGCCCAACACTGGAATCCAGACCGGCGGTGTATCTCACCCGGTGCCGAGCATGTCCTTCTCCCACCCTGAGCCGCCGCGCCGTCGAAGCAACTCACTCGGTCGCCGTAGCTCCTCAAACGCGAAATCCGGTGCGACCGGCGCTGTCACTGGAACCGCGGCCATGGCCAGCACCGTCAACGCCCCGAAGCGCTCCGACAGCCACGACTCTCAGGCCTCCTCCACCACGATCGCCTCCTCCGTCGCGAGCGGCGATCCCGAGCCCGTCATCGAGCAGAGCAGCCTCTCCCCCGTCGTCGAGTCCCCGGCCTCGAACGCATCCCCGAGCGGCCGCTCGCCAGTGTCCTACCCTCCGATCCCTGGGCGCACGAGCTCCAAGCCGCGCAACGACCACCTCCGCCTCCTGGCTCCTCCCACGCGAACTTACGGTGGTTTCCCTCCGGGCCAACCCAGTCCCACCTTGGGCATGATGCAGCAGCAGCAGCAACAGCAAGCCCGGAATGGTCCGTACATAGCCAGCTACGACGTGCCTCGCAAACCCATCGCCAGGCCCCGTCCCGCCGGCGCCGACCCGAACAGAGTAGCCACCGGCTCGCCCTCGCTCCGCCTCGTGACTCCCTCCCCCCCTCCGCGGGCGGAAGGTCGACAGCAGGAGCAAAAGCGGGACTCTGCATTGACGCAAAGACCACCGCAGATGCGCCCCCTTTACCCCCCGCCTCTCCAGCCTCAGCGCCCGCGGATCGAGAGCAGCAACTCACACCCACAACCCCAGACGGCGCAGGTCCAGCAAGCGCCCCTGAACAGGGAACCTCAGTCAGCAACCGTACACAGGGCGCTCTGGGGGAACCCCCCTCCTCGTAGCCAGCCGCAGCAGCAGCAACAGGAGCAGCAGCAGCCCGCCTACTCGTCTCTTCCTTCTCAACAGCAGCAGCAACAGCCCTGGCCTCAACCAAGCCAACAGTCGTTCTCGCAGCGCCAGCGCCGTCGCTCCCAGGAGAAAAGGCAATCCTTCCAGCCTACGACGCTTCCCGAACAGTCCCCGCCGCCGAAGCAACAGCTCCCCGCACGGCCCTCACCCGGCTCACCGTCCCCTCACCACATCGCGACCCAGGCCCTACGACGTCCGGCGCCGACCTTCGCCCCGTCTCCGGCGTCGTCGTCGGCGTCGCCATCGCCGCCGACCACGACGGCGCCCCCGCCCCGCCCCGCTTCCCCGCCGGCAACGTCCCCCTCCGTCGCCACCCCCTCGACGACGTCCTCACTGCTGTCCAAGCGCCTCGGCCACGAGCGCGCCGCTGCCCTCGCCCTCCCGACGGCCGGCATTCGACACAGCCCCAACTGGCGACCCTCCCGGCCGGGAGGCGCCGCCGGGGCCGGCGGAGGTACCGACATGCTCCTCTCGCCCAACTCCTTCTTCCCGGCGACCCCCGGGTTCCCGTCCCGCTCCGGCGCGAGAGAAGGGGACCTGCCCAGCACGCCGACCTGGCAGCCGAAGCTGACCCCGACGCGGCGCGGTGACGACTTGTTCCTGAACGTGCAATGATGAGGTTCCCCTACGCGCCAAGGGGAGGGGGAGGGGTTTATGAAGGACCCCACCCGAGGTCTACTATTTTATTTCCATTGCATTCTTTTTCCCGCTTATACATGACGAAGACGAAGTTTTTATCTATACCCACTCTCTCTCTTTCTACGAGACTCAGTTTGCGTTTTTCCTTGGTGTACTTGTACCATTAATGCTTTTCTTTGCCAACACAAACACACTTTCACCAGATCAGATAATATGTTCAAAATGCACCAAAGATGGTCTTATAGGCATAGAGGAAGAGAGGGAGAGAAGAACAAGAACAAGAGAAGAGAAGCATGGCATCAAAGGAGTTGGTCTTCGAAAAGAATTCAAAGGGTTTTTCATTCTAACCTTTGCCCGTCATATCTGTATACTTTATTCTCTAGGAAGTTCATTCTTTTTCTGCAATAGAAGCCCACACTCACAAGACCATGGACACTTCCACGTAGCAATGACTGCGGGACACTGTCCATTCCTGGATAGCAGCCACCCAGCCCCTGACGTCCTTCAAGTTTGGCATTCATTCCTCCTTCACCATCTGGCCCCGAAGACACTCTCGCTTATTATAGATATCAGGTGGGGCTCTTTGACGATGACCGCTGAGTGACGGTCTGTCATCCATTGAAGTCATCTCAATAGATGAATGGCCACTCCCCTCGCTTGTGGCACTTCGATGATTCCGCCGCGAGCGAGAAGTGCGCTGGCTCGGTTGGCTGTTTCCTCCCACGAGATCTTTGGCATCACTGACGATGTCACTCATGATGTCGCTGATCTGGTCATCTAGAGCATCCAGTCCAGCATCTAGCGCGGCTCGATTGAGATGCTGGTTATCATCAATGAGTTTGTTCCTCTTTCTGATCTCGGTGAAGCGCGACATGCTGCCCAGCTCGAGCACGTTGACTCGTCGCGTCTTGCTGGTGGGATTCCCAACGATAAAAGGACGCCATGGCTCTTCTCCGGCGATGATATCTTTGTCGTCGACTGTACCGGCGGGTAGTGAGTCACGGCGTCTAATAGATTGTCTTCGGGCGGCAGTCCACTTGTCCATCTCTTCAGTTTTGCTCTCGGGAATAATGACAACCTCTTTGAAGCGAGCCAGAGCTAGCAACAGCATGACTGTAAAAACAAACAAGATACCGGCAACCACTCCAGTAGCTGCCCTCTGACCCAGGTTCCTTTGCGCCATGCCGCCGAGTGCGGTGGCCCCAGCTGCAAACATGAATCCCAGAGTATGGCAGACGGCGAACCCGGCGGTGACACGAGGGTAGGCTGAATAGTTCTTCTTTTTTCGGGCGATGTCAGAGTTGCCTGGTAGACGGCCCATCATCCCAGGTTGAAGATCTGAAGTATCAAACGTTTCCATAATGAGTCCGTTGCATTCCGAGATTGCCAGACATGAAAGAAAGCCAATCGCAGCAGCAACAATGGCGGGAGCACTAGGATGCATCGGTGGGCCTGTGGATACCAAGGTGTAGACAAGACCTGCCAGAGGGAGACCGATGGCGAACACGGAGCGGCGGAGGAGATGCGATGTCCATGTGATTTGCTTGTCGAACGTCAAGCGGCTGGTGTTGACTTGTGTGTGTCTTGCCCTGGAAAAATAGCTCGCCTTTTGGAAGGGTATTGCAATTACAGCCCCGAATGCCATCGCAGCAACCATGAGCCCGACGTATGGAGAACGCATTCGATAAAACCTTGAAGATAGTGAACCCAGTAAGACGATGACGAGAACAACTTGAGCGTATATCCAGCCTGAGTAAACCGCAATGACTACGAATCCGGGCTGTCGTAGCATTTCGAAACAAAGAGCGACTCCATGATACAGCTCCTGCCCCCACCATCTTGGGCCGGTTTTGACACGGTGCATCATGATCTCACCCCGAGCAACGCGCCGAGTGATATCAGAACCGGTTCTGACTTCAACGACTGATCTTCTGAAGGCGGAGCGGCGTACTTCGGGACAAAGGGTGTTTAACAACAGGACCACAGCCACGAGGATGATGCTGATGTAGAACCCCCAGGCTGGTTGAAGCTGGTCAATCACCGCTGCGCCGATCAAAAATCCAAAGCCGAGAGAAGCAATGTAGCACCACGTCCAGATACCTAGCCAGACGCCCATACCACCGCCGTGTCTCCTTACATCGAAGTCATCGACAACTTCCTGGTGAGGATTGCTGCTCATCAAAGATGCGCCGAAGAGGTCTGTGAGTATGGAATGGAAGTTCATGCTCGCGAAACCAAGGCAGACACCCATGAAACCACGGGTTACCAGCAACACCATCCGCTATCCGGTGAGGTTGTAGAATCGCTGGGCACTGACAGCTATGGCTTGTGGGAAGAGTAGCGGCATTGACAAGACCAGACCGGATGTGATGTATGGCTTGCGTCCATGCACGAGGGGGAGCGGCCAACAGAAAAATGTCGGGATAGCCATACCCAGAAAGCAGCCAACGTTTCCATTGATGATTGAGTGACTCGTGTCGAGGATGTAGTACTGTAGCGACGGTACCAAGCCGGCGTAGATTCCGATGATTAGGCCGGTGAGCGCTGTGCTGATGCAAGCCACCGCCGCGATCGCTCTCTTTCGGACCGGGGACCAGTCTCTAGCAATCTGTTGGCGTCGTTTCGACTTGGCCAGACTGAAAGCTTGTACGCCACGCAGGCTGACATGGGACTTTCCTCGCAGACTAATGCCACGGCTTTTATGAATTGGACGACCTGCCATGTCTCTTTCTGGAAGAGCATCTTCGCCGGTATTCCGAGACATAAAGGGAACTCGCTTGGTGCTCGCTCTAGGACGAGCTGGTCCATTGCCCTCGTTCTGAGTCTGAAAGTGATTTGAATAGTCGATGAGGGAGGATTCGCTAGACCCATCCATACTGGATACATCTGAGTCTCTAGGTAGTGGTCTAACTTTTGGATTCGATGTGGTGCGCTTCTTTTTCGTCACACTTTTGCTCTTTTTCCTGCTTGATATTCTCTCTGGTATAGGACCAGCTTGACGGGAACGAGACTTTCGTCTGCGTTGAATTTTCCTGGTGACTTGATGGGTCTTGGTATTCCGCCCAAGAATATTCTCAAGCTCTGTTGTCTGTGGAGTCAGAGAAATGTTTCTGTACAGATCGTCCACACCACGCACAGTGGGCCAAGCAGTATTTGGAAAAGTGGCGGCGCGCTTTTGGGATTGTTTATTTGGTTCCCTGCTTTCATTCAAATCGACTTCCGAGAATTGCGAAGTTTCGTCAAATGAAATTGCCGGCGATATCACCCCATTCGAGGTATAGCGAGGGAATCGCTCGGGCCTTGGAGCCCTTGCTTCTTCATGATCTGCAACCCGTGATGCTAACGACAATGCCTCATTCAGCAGACGCTCTAGCTCTCCAACAGTACTTTGGAAAATACCAGGCTCCACATCTGAAGGTGGTAGGGTTGTTTGCCGAATTATCTTGCTGGGGGACGGGTCATCCCCTGGAGAGTCCCTCAGTGCAGCGTAAGTTGGGCGCGTCGTCTTGGATGGCCTTTTTGTCAACTGTGTAGTATGTGCATTTTGATTCTTCACTAGACCCCGGAGCCACTGTGCGGTGCGTTTATAGTCGATGGTGCTTTCTCTGGAGTGCGGTGTGATGGGTGATTGTGCCTCGTCGACTTTGGCAGGCTCGTGATTCGTCGATTTTTCTGAACCAATGGCAAAGTACTTCTCTCGGTCTTTCTCGGTGTTGGTTTTAGACTCGTCACTGAAAGCCCTTACCTTGGATACCGACTGGTGTCCTGCGTGGCGGTTTAATTGGGGTGGTTCTTGAGTAAACGGTCGTACTTTAGAGACGGGAATATTCGCAGGGCCTTCATCAGTGTCGTTCAAAACTGGCGGTTCAACAGTGCTATTGTCGGAGAGCAGATGCTCCTTGGCCGGGTCGAATGGCCGCACCTTGGAGGTTGCAAGAGAATATTGGGGTTCTTGGTCCACGATAGGGTAATGGAAGGTGGGTAGATTGAATGCTGGCCGCACCTTTATGGCATGACTGTGACCGCCGTGCTTTGGAAGGGTGATGTTGACAGTAGAAAGACATAGGTCATCGCCTGTCATTGCTCGGCGAACTTTGGCCTGGATTACTTCTGCCTCCGAGGAAATAGGAGATGGCGAAGAAGAGCCGAAGAGCTCATCTGGTTGCTGAGCGATTGGTTGTCCAGGAACACCAGTGTCACAAAAGTCAGCACCTTTGAGAAGACCGTGGTGGTGGACTTTGATATGCGACTGGTCTGGGTGTATAAGGGGATCAACGCAGACAGGCTCTCGCTGAAACGTCGGGTCGGTGTTCGCTGTGGAATCCATACGTTGTGTGCTGCCAAACTGGGGAGAGCTGTCCTGCATTTGAATGTGCGGGTACTTCCTGGATGGAATCCCCATCTTCGATTTGTTTTCGTAGCCAACTATGTCTTTCTGTTCGCCCTTAAGAAGATTGTTGCTGGCTTGACGGCTGAGAATGGGAGGCACAGGCAAGTCTCTTTCCATTATCATTGGGCGCCCTGAAGAGGTTTTGAGGAGCGCATGACGAAAGACGCCGCTTCTGGTCGAGGAAATGCTGGAGGCAACGTCCTTCTCCGGTTTATTTAACGATAGGTTCGCCATGGAAGGTCTGAGACTGGGTGATGGGGTATCTTCAAATCCGTCAGTGGCTTTGAACTGCTCTTGGACAATAGTGTCAACAGCTTTGGTTGGGTAAAAGAAGTTTGGAATCATCGCTGGCGTCTCCGCGGTGGGCTGTGAACTCTGGACGAGATTTGTCTGAGAGGGGCGGTAAAATCCAAGACAAACAGTAGTCGGCGGCGAGTCAGAATAGCGTGATGACAGTCTACGGGGATGTCATTTGCCAAGATTGTCTGCCGAGCTGTATCGTCGCGAGATTGTGTGCTTGTAGGCTGAAGAAGTGGGATCTGCAAGGCGCTGAACTTCGGCCTGGGGTATCAGAGACCGAGTCTTTCTAGCCTAAGACATGGGGTTCAGTATAGAGACTGCATCGAACGATGACAGAGAGCGGTGATGATAACGATATCGGTGTGAGGATATAGGAGAGTTCCCGTAGGGTGTTTGAGAACTGTCGGGGCAGGCAGACCACGGTCGTGTTGAAGGGGTGAAGTTATTTGCTACACTGCTGGGTAGAAGTGGATAGAATGAACTTCGGCCACATGTGTGCCTTCCCCACGTAGCATTTGACTTGGGCGAGATCTTTCTATGGAGAAACACGGCGCGGCAGAAGGTAAGTGGCGCCTTCCTTTGGGTTGGGCTTTTTACTCAGATTCGGCTTGGTTCTGCAAAATAAACAGCAACCAGCTGCTTCCGTATATGAAGGGACACGGCAAGTTAAACCTGCTTCCCTGAAACCTTCTTTCCACTGCAAGGACAAGCTCGCTCGGCAGTTTTCCCGGTCCATCGCCATATCCAAATATAAAACTCTGAAGACTTTCATTCTCGCCCCGATTTAAAGACCTCTTGGCCACTAGGCCTGGCCGAGGTTACTCAGGAACTCTCTTGCAAGGGAGTAAAGAGAGAAGGTGGTCACCAGGCATATATTGGGGCCATGGGAGGATTCCGGCTCGGAGACGGAGCTCCCTGGCTATCGCCCGGCCGACGGTACCAAATATGCATGGGGCCGGTTTGTTGATTACTCTGTAGGTTGACAAATGAGATACGTCAGGGGAGAACAAGAGGTAGTGAACTGGACATCCGTCACTGCACGCTTAATTGAATGATATCGTGATTGTTACGAAACGTTGAAACAAGTCGTATAGTGTCGTCGAATGACCTATCCGGTCAACGCCCTCCTCCGCTGGAGACTTCATGCAGCCCCGGCGATTGTGTTCTGAAAGCGTTGGTGTCTGAACAAGAACCGCAGGCCATGACATGTAGGTAGTTGGTTCCAAAAATACAAAAGCTGGGAGGGGTGGGGAAGTCTTCAGCAGCAAGAGGCGCAGGAACGATGTGTGATCACCGCTAACCCCACTCCCGGGACTTACCCCAGGTGAAGCGCGGGGCAGCCACCCTCCCCCACGGGCAGCCGAGTCGGGGAAAACGTGCGCGACGTGCCTCGGCAACTCGGTCGGTGCCGTCAGCGACCGCCAGCAAAACCGCCAGCAGGGCAGCGGGAAAACTCTCCGTCGCAACATCACACTCGCAAAAGCCGTCGCCTGTGATTCGAGCCGCCATCATCCCAAGACATCGAAAGACTCCCCTCGACGGCACGGCAATCACAAGCATCCCGACACTTACCATGGCAACCTTCAAGGATCACGCCTACACCCACTTCCTCGTCACCTCGCCGGCCCCCTTCGTCGTTCACGTCCAGATAAACCGCCCGCAGAAGCTCAACTCCTTCTCGGAGCCCGTCTGGCGGGAGTTTGGCACCATCTTCGGCCGCCTGAGTCACGACCCGGACGTCCGCGCCATCGTCCTCTCCGCCGTCGGCGACCGCGCCTTCTCCGCCGGCCTCGACGTCCAGGACGCCAGCAACAGCCCGCTCGGGTCGGGGCTCGGCGGCGATCCCTCGCGGTACGCGACCGCCCTACGTCGGCACATTTCCGAGTTCCAGGAAGCGATTGCCGCGGCGGAGAAGTGCGAGAAGCGTACGTCGTGCTCCCCAAGTCTTCTCATGCCTCACCCCGTAACCCCCCTCCTCGCCTGAATCTTACAAGAACGAGGACACTGTATGATGATGGGATAGGCGAGCTTACACGGAAAACCCAGCTGTGATCTGCGTCCTCCACGGCATCTCCATCGGTATCGCCATTGACATCTCGTGCTGCGCCGATGTGCGCATCTGCGCGCGCAACACGCGATTCGCCGTCAAGGAGATCGACATCGGCATCGCCGCCGACCTGGGCACACTCAGCCGGCTGCCCAAGCTCGTGGGGAGCACTTCGTGGGTCAAAGACGTCTGCCTGTCAGCGCGCGACTTCTCCGCCGACGAGGCGCTGTCCGTCGGCTTCGTCAGCCGGGTCTTTGAGTCCAAGGATGCGGCCGTCGAGGCTGGGCTGAAGCTCGCGGGTTTCATTGCGGGGAAGAGCCCCGTGGCGGTGCAGGGGACCAAAGAGCTGTTAAACCACGCGAGGGATCACTCGGTCGAGGAGAGTAAGTTCTACTTTACCCCGAGTTTGTTTCCGGGTCTGGGACATTTTTCTCGTCTTTGTTCATCGGTGGTACTAATCTGCCTGGTTTCTGGAATTGTGCTAATGTTTTGCTCAGACTTGCGTTACACGACTATTTGGAACTCGGCCATGTTGCAGTCCAGTGATTTCAAGACTGCCCTGATGTCTGGTTTGTCCAAGACGAAGCCCACATTCGAGAAGCTCTGACGTACACGTCTACGAAGCCTGCATTACGGCAGGGTCATCTATACCAGCCTTATTTGGACATGGTGGGTAGACGCGAGCTGTGCGCGCCCAGGGCTTATGACCTCTAAGCCATCCTTGTGCCCTCACTAGGTCCTCGACTGGGCATCATTATAGATAGAGGAGATGTGATCCCCTTGAATGTATAATAGAGTGCGATCGCGCCATGATGCCAAGACGACATCGCGTAGAGTTGCATGGTCATGGTGTGGTTGGCACAGCCGTGTCACATGGCAACGAACAGTAAAGACGAAGGGTCGCAGCAGATTATAGAGTAAGCGGGAGCGTCCGAAGGTTATGCGTAAAAGTAAAAAAAAAAAAAAAAAAAGTATGTAAAAAAAAGGATATCACGGATCGGCGTCTTTTTGGTTAATCAGAGTCTGAACTCTCGTCGGGCTGCTGCGTCTCCTTCAACCGCTGCAAGTAAAGTTCGGTTAGCGTGCATGTTCCCGAGTGCCCAAGTGGTTGGCAAGAAGGTAAGATGGAAACCAACCTCGTCGAGCTGTCTCTTGAGGGCGGCGACCATGTTCTCCTTGACGACGACGTGCTGGTCGTCGAGGTCCTCGATGATGTAGTCGTGGTTATTGGAGTCGATGTTGACGATGATGGACTTGATGGAGGGGTCGCACTCGATGAGTACTCCTAGGAAGGCGGGGCGCGAACGTCAGCAGGCTGGGGATATCTGGGCAAGGTTGGCAGGCGGACATGCACTCGAGCATGCCGAGGCGGTGGGTGGTGGGGAAGTGTACCTCTGATAGCGCGCGGCATGATGAATGTTGATGGGTGAGGGCAGTGAAAGTATCCGCAGGTGATTTGTGTAACGGGCTGTAGACCAATTTGGTACCGGATATCTGGACACTGGTGGCGGTCGCGTGCGAAAGCGAGTGCTGTGAGGTGTGTGCTGGGGATCGAGAATATCGTGACGACTATCCGTACCTACTATTAGGTAGAGTGGTTGCAGAGTGGATTCCCAAGCTGGAACTTGTCAGGGTGCAGCAGGGGGGTTTGGGGAGCCTGAGGCAGAGAGGAGGAATGCAAGGCAGAATCAAGACATATGGTTGGCCGGCCTCACGGACTGTTGCAGCCCCACCTGCTTTCCAGTTGATCCTGATGCGTCAAGGCCAATTTCCAGCACCCGGTCGGATCGTCAGGGAGGACCTCTCCAGTCCCAGTCTTTCTACGATGTATGCACGAATAGCTTGTCCCGGGATATAGCCAATTTCCAGCACCCATGGCTCTGATCAGCCCGCCAGCGGCAGGCAAGTCAGTCAGTCTGGCTGGTGGTGTTGAAGCTGACCGGCCATGAAGCTCGGGGCGCGTGACGAGTGGTCGACAACAAACAGCGGACGCAATGTCGTCTTTCTTTGCGTCGCGACGAGAGTAAAACAGATTCCTGCTCATGTCCCATTCGACCCGGTAGCAAAGGCGTCGGTTGCATTCTTGGGGGGAAATGCCGAGGCAGAAGCTACAATGAGAGGTTTATGCAGAACATGCGGGCGGGAGGAGGGTTGCATAACGGCTGCTGGGCTGAGGCATCGTCTACGCGTCTGCGTGTGATATATTTCTTTTCATGTCTGGCGGTGGCCGTCGCTCTGATGCCATGGCGTGTGTGACCTACGGATAGGTAGGTAGCCTCGGAACGATGTGAGACGTTGAGTTGGGAAAGCCAAGTCCAGCGGCCTCGGGTGGGTGGGGTACTTTACAGAGCCGCCATGCACGACAGTGGGAGCAGGTTGTCTTTTGCCCCGTCGGCGATGACTGAGGTCTTAGTATTTTGTCTAGTGTCCGAAGTACAAGCTTTTTGTTTCCTTCCCCCCCCCCCCTTCTCTTCTGAGGCAAGTGGTTCTTAGTCACCGTTTGACCAGTTCATCCCTTACTAACGTACCCAGGTACCAAGGAAACGTTGACGCTGATAAACACGATACGCGCTCACTTTAGCTATGACGTTAGGTCCCCCACTCGGCCAAAAATAAATTGAAAATCGAAAGAAAAAACACCAAGGCGGCCGTGAATGGTGCTCGTGGACTGGCAGCGCCCGCCCAGGGATGTTCTCTTGTTTCGACTGGGTTCGTTTAGGTTGACGGGGCCATCGTCGACATTGTCGCAAACCCCCGTCTCGCAGCGTTGCCCAAAGGAGGGAGGGGGGGCGGACCACATTGCTGCAGTCGCCTGCCCGGTGGAAACAGGGTCTAAATCACACTGTTGGCTACGTGTGTGCGTGCGCAGCAGTGACAAATGAACAATAGTTTCTTCTCTTGATGCAGCCTACTACGTACTACGTAGTAGCAATACCTACCTACCTAGGTACCGACCCTTTGCTTTTCGTCCGATGTCCATCCCTCGGCTCGCTCTTAATCAGCCCTGCCCTGCTTACAGCAATACCTACTTCGCAATCGCTCGCGCTCGCGGAGGGCCGTCCGCATTCGCACGTACTTCCCGAGGTCGTCGGTCAGTTCCTCTTCTGCCCTAGGCTCCCTGTCGTACCGCCCGTCAATCTATCCATGGGAGCTTCATCCAAGGTTTGATTCCCTGGTCACGACCAGTCAATAACATTAGTTTCTTCTCGTGGACTAGCCGGCACATTCATTCAAATATTCATAACCTCTCTGCCTGGTCAACCTTGTCTCGCCCTGCTGGCATTCCCGTTTTGTCCAAGCCAACCAACCCCGACCTTTTTCAGGCTCACTACGGATACAGATAATACCTCCTTGCCAGCCCCGGTCCCTCACTTCGAGTAGGTAGGTAATTTACATGGTTCCGTCTCTCGGCTTCTTCCTTCCAGCCCCTGCTTGCTGGAATTCCACTTTCAAACCTTCCTCCACTATTGATTGAGCAAGCCGTGTTTGGCATTCGCAACCAAATATCCAATATCTCCCCGCCGCTATTTCTGCTCCCTAAACCCTCCTCCTCCTCCTGCCTGCTCTTTCTCTCCCTCTTTTCGTCTCTCTTTCTTTCTTTTACCTCTCAGTCTCTGTCTCGCGCTCCTCTCCCCTCCCCCTCCCTTGGACGTCAAACACCAACCAGGTCGGCTTTGCGATCTGCGTTTCCCCGACCTTCAATTAGGATCAAAGGGGGAAAAAACAACTAGATCTGATTTACCCACAGCGAGTGGCAATACGAATCTCCTGTCATCGCCCGCCAGCTCCCTCCTTGCTCGCAGAGCCAAAAACTCCTGCCGAACCCGAATGTTTCCCCACCATTGCTCGTCACTCATCCGTCCATCCCGTTTAAGCCGCTCCACCGCGACATCACAGCTATCGAAAGCTTGCTTGCTGTATCCAGGCGACACTAGCGGATTCCGAGCATCTGAGCCCACGCGATGATGACGTGAAAGACCATCAACGGCTTGCCCTTGCATCACCACCGCTGCCTCTACCTTTTTTCGTTCCTGTTTCGCCCTCTGCGTCTTTGTAACACGGTCCATCCAAACCCTGGAGCTCTTCCCTCCCTTTCACCCCAAGAATAGACTCCAATTCCCACGTCTATCTATCTGACAAACCCAACAAAGCCACCATTAGGCCACGCGTACTTGAACCCGCCATCGCGGTGCTACGAATAAGACAACTCTAGTTGCCAGCCGTTTTCTCCTACCCGGGCGAGCTTCTCTCGTTCAACCTACCTCCCGCCGCCTGTCGCTCATCATGTCTTCCTTCGACGGCTCTCTCGGCCACCCAACCAACTCGCTCTCATTCTCCGATACGCCCTACACCTGGATACTGACACCACTCGTCGTCTTCCTCGCCATTGGTATACTTGGAACACTCGTTCAGTTTCAGCGCCGCCGACGTCTCCGCAAGCTTGGCATTCAGCGCCCTTGGCCCCGCTCCGACCCGGAAGCGAATCGTCCGAGAGCGAGAGGTCAACGAACATCACGGAATGGCCGTTGGGCCTGGACCACACGCACCGACGAAGGTCTCGACGAGTTTGGCGAAGCTCCTCCCGCTTACGAGCGCAAAGCAAAGCCGGGACAGTCTCTGCCCCGTGACGGCAGCTTCGAGATGGCCCATGTCGAGCACACCGCGACCGGTGCCATCCCTCCACCCCCACCCATCGGCGGCACAGCAGCCGGCGACCGGGGCTCCATGCCGCCCGATTATGACACTGCCACCGGCTCGACATCGTCGACATCCCCACCCGTCGTCACAAGCCCCCCTCCAGCTATGACGAGAAGTTAAACCAAAAACGCATCACATCATTGGCAACCCTGACTTCGCAATTTTTCTATTTTCTTTATTAACCGGCGTTACGACGAGTCACCGAAAGGGATGGCGTTCAAGGGGAGAAAGCACAGCAATGATACCATGTTTCAGCTGGCAATGGGTCTTTTTTTTTTTTCCTTTTTTTTTCTCCTTTCCTCTTTTACACACAACATAAAGCGGGAAGGCTACATATAGCACTGCATTAGCATATCGCGAGGAAACCGAGACAGAGCCCGCAAGTGGATGGGTAGGGGGTGGGACGAGTATTAGGACGGGCTGGCCTGTTGGAGAGGTCACGAAAGACAGAACCCACGAAGGGGTATCAGTAAGACGCATGACCGACAAAACTCACAGATATCAATGTTAAATGTCTGCATGTCCACGTCTATCATAGCCGCTATAGAATCGATAGCTGATACTCAATCCAAAGAAAAGGAATCGTATCAAGAGTTAGCCAAGTCGGAAGTCAAGGTGTATTGTACGTCCTGGTCTCCGGCCTAGGAGCAGAAGTACCATCTGTCCGGCGTCCAAACTATCTTCAGTTTTCATGCACCGAAAGCCAGGGTGGCAGGGAGAAGGGGAGGTGAACGGCCCGGAGGCCAGAGGACCTCCCCGCACATATGGCCCGTACAAGTTTCTGGGCCAGGAGTCTCATACTTCTCGACGAACCGCTTGAGTCGCTGTTGAGTGTGGGAGGGTTCGTCGTCCATCTCTTGCTGTTCTGAATGCAGCTTGCCGACTCAACGGGTCGAGATGGTGCTTGGAAACATCATGAGAGCGGTCTTGCAAATACTACTTGTGCGTGACACTGAGCCGGTTGCCTGCGTGCTCGTTTTGTAACGGTGGTTTGGAGCCGGCAGGGTCTACACTCATTCACATATCATAAGCCTTTTCATTGTCAATCTCACTTTATCCCACACGACCGCAGTCTGGAGCCTCTCAGCCCCTGTCCTATTAGTGGAATTGCAGCAGAGGCCGTTCGTTTTACCAAGACCTTGGATCGGGCGAGCACACGTCAGATCGGACAAACTTGTTCCATCGGTACTGGGTCCCACCGTAGCAACCCCAGATATGTTAGACCAAAGATGAGATATAACTTGTAAACCTGCATAAGCCTCTCCATTTACAAGGGAATGTGGAGTGGCCCATCACAGACATCACCCCAGGGGGGGCAATACCCTCTTAGTGGACGTCGATGACAGCAACACCCCCCAGAGGTTTAAAGGGTTCATTCCCAAGGGTGGGAGCTACATCTCTTCTGCGCATGCCGGGGGAATCCGATCGGCTCGAGATTGGCGAAAATTGAGGGTACTCAGGCCAGAACCTAGCAATGGCCCCAGCGATACCACCACAGCCCATGGTTTGATGAGGTAGTGGGTCGTCCACATGTTGGTGATATCTTCCTAAACGAATTGTATTATCAAGTACCACCGATGGTCATCCGTTTTTGTGCTGTATTATCTGATAGCACGATGATAGGCAGGTGCCTAGATACGGCACGTGAGCGCGGGCGGGGCAGGGCGGGACGAGATGAAATGTGGTTGAGATGGAAGGAGCGAGGGAACACGCCAGAGAGGCGGACGGTTTAATATACCTAGCCCAGCGCTCGAGACATTAAGCCTTGGCAACATCCCCCAAGATCCGCGTCACGACGGAAAAGTCCCTCTCGACATCGACTTTCCAACTCCCTACCGCAACCCTTACGGCCTTCCTTCCCTTCCAGCTCGTCCCGCTGACGTACATCTCCCTTGTCGCGTTGATCCGCCCGACCAGCTCCTCGTTCGCCTCCGCATCCCGTGCCCGAAAGAGGACGACCATGTGCGTCTCCTCCAGGCCCCAGGCCCCCTCGGGGAGCAGCTCGTACGCCTCCGACTCGCGGATCCACTGCGCCAGCCGGCGCGCAAGGCGGACCATCCTCCCCAGGATCGCGGCGAGGCCGGCGCGCCCTTCAGATCGCATCACCGCGTAGGCGGGGAGGGCCCGGAAGCGGCGCGAGTTCTCGAGGCCGATGTTGAGGGGGGACGGGATTAGCGAGGGGCCCGAGGAGAGGTAGGCCGCGTTGGGGTTTATGAAGACGGACGTCAGGGTCGAGAGGGAGCGCGTGAAGAACATGCCGCAGTCGTAGGGCTATGACATCGCACGGTCAGCGTTTCCCACACAAACAGGAATTCATCTCATCGGCACAGGAGGTTGCCTGCCCTGAACACGTATACGTACCACATTCAGGAGCTTGTGTCCGTCGACAGTGATGCTGTCCGCAAGCTCCAATCCCGACGCCATGTCTCTGATCCTCTCAAACTCGGGTGTTGGCTCCAGAGCCCTCGCAAAGATACCAAAGGCTGAGCTCACTCGTCAATCACTAGAACACTCCCGGAGGAACATGGTGGGCAACGGGACTTACCTCCGTCAACATGGATCCACGCCCCAAACCTGTCCGCCAACTCCCTCAACCTCCTCATCTCGTCGAAGCCGCCCGTTGCGAACCGACCGGTGTTAACTTCGCCGGCACTCACGGCAATGATGCTCGCCACGCCCTGCCTGCCCAGGTGCTTCTCCACAGCGTCCAGGTCCAGCCTCCACGGTTCATCGGCTTTCGCAGATAGCTCCTTGACGCCGGCCCTGCCCAGCCCGACCACGCTCGCTGCCTTGGAAAGCGAACTGTGGCCCATACTCGTCAACACCTGGATCTCCTTCACCCCCGCCGCCAAGCATGCGCCCAAGAGGCCCTCCTCGCCAACCTTGCCCCCTCGTTTCTCAACGACCGCCTCCCTCCCGCAAGCGAGACCGAGAATGTTGCTTGCCGTGGCCCCCGTCGTGAAGGTTCTCCCCTTCCAAACCTCACTCTCCCCGTCCTTGCCGTCCTCAAGGCCCAGCACGTCGGCAAGCATCCGCAACGCGACACTTTCCAGCTCCGTCGCCACTGTCTGCGAGGGCAGATGCACCTGCACGTTCTGGTCCAGCGCCGAGACGATGTTGTCCGCCGCCTCGGCCACGGGCAGCGACCCGCCGGTGACAAAGCCGTAGTACCGCCCGCTCCGCGCCTGGCCGTTGAGGCCCGGGACTACCTCGTCGACGATGTGAGAGAGCGTGGCCTCGGTCCCCAGCGGGAAGAGATACCCCTCCTCGCCGGGCCGTGGGAGGGAGGCCGAAGCGTTGGCGAGGGCCGTTGCGGGCGGCAGTGTGGGAGCGTCGTCCCCCTCGGGAGAGAGGGCGGCGCGGAGACGGGCGTGGAAGTCGGGGGTCGCCATTACTTGCCGGAAGGTCGGTTAAATTTGAATGGGGGGACGAGTTTCGCAGTCCAAGGTATTGCGGCGCGTTGAGCGATGCTTCAGAAAGTCGAACACGAGGGGGAGGGCGCGCTCCCTACCTGCAACGGAAGTAAGCTTCCTTGGCGTTCTCTTTCGCGGAGCCCCGGGGTTTGAAGTCACTCTCCCGGCGTTTGAGCTTCGGTTGACGGCCATCATCGGCGGTTCGAAACATTCCCCGCGGATGTGGGGGGGATCGCAGGATCCGATCCCGGTCTAGTGCGTGGCCGACTTGCCCGATAAGGGGGGCATGCCCTTCGCGGGCAAGCCTACTAGTCAGGAGATCAAGGTCAAATCGATTAATCAAAGTAGGTTCACAATTATTAGAGAGACGAAGAAAAAAAAAGACGAAGAAAAAAAAAGATGAAGAAAAAGTCTATATTCGGATGGCACATAAAGTATAACCCCAAGTGGGGGTTGATGTCTCTATAGAAAGAAACCTCGCTATCTTTGTGGGCGCTCTCCAACATCAAGGCACGCAGATCCTGGCAGCGTTCCCTGAAATGACATTATCTTACAGTCGAAGTAAGAGCAGGTATGTACAAAAAGAATTATGACCCAGCACTGCCGCCGGGTTTACATGTGCCTCGCGCTCAGACTGGCAAACGCATCCGGGCTGTGACGACCGTTTGTCCATTGCATGTCTGTAAATGCCATACTCTCTCGGCTGACGCCCGGCTTGCGTGGTCCTACCTCCGTTCCAATTCCTTGGACCGGGGCCACGACTGGTGATGTGGTTCCGTTTGCCAAGAAGGGATTCTTGCTCCCTGCCGTCTGCGTCGACGTATTTGTGTCGTGGTTCAGATGCTGGGGCGCCGTGGTTTCCGCCTGCGCCGCTTCCTGTGTTTGTGTCTGGCCGGTGAAAGGCTGAGGAGCCAATTGCGGGTAGTTGTACAAGGCCAAGATTGAAGCCTTGTCCGGCCGCTGGGGTTGCTGAAGCTGCTGGTACATTGGCTGAGGAGCCGGGGCTTGGTATTGTTGCTGGCCCGTTTCTTGCTGCTGGAAAGGCTGCCCCTGTTGCTGGAACTGTTGGTGGCCCTGGGGTTGGAACTGCCGTTGACCCTGCTGATGGAACGGGTTCTGCTCCTGTTGCTGGAAGGAGTACTGATCGTGCTGAAACTGCTGCTGCTGCATTTGTTGCTGGGCTTGCGGCTGTGGGCCCATCTGCGCGAAAAACGGATTGCTGTTGTGCATCGACATCGTTTGCGGCGAGTTGGTGTAGAAGCTCGTTTGCGATTGCTCGGGTATTTGGCCCAGCGTGGGGGACTGTATCCGCGTTGGAGATCGCGTGAAGGGGTTGTTGGCAAACGGGCCAGACGCCGAAGCAGTGTTGATCCCGAGGCTCTGTTGCTGCTGAGGCTGCACCTGATTCGTAAGGAACGGGTTGTAACCTGTCATCTGCGGCTGCATTGGTTGAGGATGCGTCATATTACTATTAAAGCTCATGGAATGGCTGTAATTCTGCTGCTGCTGCTGCGGCACCGGCGGCGTCATCGACTGCTGATACATCTGCTGAGGTTGTGCGAATGGTTGCGAAGCTGGGAGACCGCCAGTGTGATGGGGGAACAGAGGCTGAGTAGGTGCCAGGGACATGTTGGCAAAGGCCTGTTCGATGTCTTGCTGCTGCTGCGTCGGCGCTCCGAACGGGTTGTTTGCATACGGGTTCTTGTTCTGTAGCGTGCCCGTCGACTGAGAAGACTGTGGCTGCGGCGGCAACATGTCAAAGGGGTTGTTGCTAGAGGCGGTCGAAGGGGACTGAGCATGGTCACTGAATGTTTGCTGTGCCGTAGATAGACCACTCGACGTCGACAGGTTCGCATGCGAGCGCGTCGCGCGCAACGAGCTGTCACGATGTCCAGTCAATGATGGCGACCTCCTGTCACTCTCCCCCAAGCGTACCAAGGTCTCGATGGCTCGCTCCAAGTTACCGCTGACTCCCTTTAGCACCATTGCGTTCCGCTGGCCGTCAGAAAACCCCATGTCCCGCAAGCTCGCCAGTTTTTTTTCCGTGTCTTCCTGCTCGTAAGAAACACTGGCGCCGAACACCTTGGAGGGTTTGTTCGGCAGATCGTTGGGGGGAGGGGTTCCGGGAACGTCCATGGGGCTCGGGGTGCTGCGCAACGACGAATCCTTTCTCAAGCGAGACGACAGGGGGAAAATCGACGAAGCGGATCTGAAGCCAAACTTGCCTCCCGATTTCGGCGGTAGCGGTGGCGGGACACCCTCGTCAGAGAGAGCCGAGTGGTGTTTCCTCACAGGAGCAGGATTATTGTTGACGTATTTGGTGCGAATAAAGCGTTCCATGGCGGAGTCGGCCTCGTCGGCATCGATGGGAACGGGTGGCTTTTTGTTGTCTGGGTTGTAGATCTGGTTGGACCTGACATTACCGACCTTTTTCATGTTCTACAGTTGCCAGATTGGTTAGAGGAGGCTGTCTCGAGGCTCACAGGAAGGCATTGATTGGGACGAACCTCGACTTGCTCGTTAGACCAGCTGTCCATGCTCAAGGATTTCACCTTGGAGACGTGCGTGCCCAATTTTCGATGGATAGCAGCACATCTCATGCAAAGAAACACACCCAGCTGCATTCCCCTGTCAGTATTGCTCGTGTGGTCCGGCATCCTACTCGACTCCACGTGGTCTCGATAGGGCGGGGTGGGGGACAATGACGCTTACACTCCATGAGGCCCATGCTGCGAACTATTGTCAGTCCTGGGTCAAGGTCGGGGCGGGACAGGACGGCTGGGAGGGCTTACCTGGGTTCCGTGCCTGACAGTCGGCGCAGAAGTTATTTCCTGGGACGGACTGGACCAGATCATGGAGGACTTTTTCGTTACGCGCCTGCTGGCGCTTGCTCAAGACACCAGCCATGATGGAGTAGGATGTGATGTGCAACGGTCGACGTTGGCGACAAGTAGTTGGTGGGCGCGGTTCGGCGTGGCTCGGCAGAAGGCAGTTTGGGTTGGACAAGGCGCAGTGCGGCTCTTGTCGGATCGGGAGGCAGATCGAGGGGTCCCTCGGGGCCAACCAGGGGCAGCGGGGAAGAACTAGACGGGATCGGAAAGGGTCGTGGTTAAGGAACGAGATGCAGACAGCATGGGAAAATCAACTATGCACTGGAGAAGAGGAAGCCCGATGTCGAAGGTGGAAAGGGAAGCGCGGCGACGACCATGGCCTCAATCATGCGTCGGGGAGGCTGTGTGGTAGCGAGCGGTGTCGGAGTCTGAGACGGCACGGCGGCGAGCCAGTCTACATGCGAGAGGAGGCGCAAAGAATGTCTCGTTGTCCAAGTTTTGTTGCAATAGTTCGGATGGTTTTGGCGTGGGATGTATGGATAGCAACAAAAGAATGCGTCAGTAATGAAAGACGGCGCTCCACCCGTGGTGCCCAAAGTGTTTTGGCGGAGGGTTTATGGTTGTGGTCATTGGGGGGGGGGGGGGAGGTAGGAAAGGTACCTAGTGCGCGACTCAGGAAAAAAAGGAGACGATCGACTTCCCGTAAGCATGACAGGTACCCATGGAACATAGGTAGGTGGATGGTTAGGTACCTACCTACCTAGGTATCCTGGCTCCCCCAAGAAGGGAGTACCTATGCAGCAGTGCAAGCAGCAAGAGGGGAAGTTGTTGGTGGAGTCGGGCCTCTAGCCAAAAGGGGATAGTGATGATGGTCGTGGAGCACAGGCGATGGGTCTGGCCACGACGAGAAAACGACATTGCATGGAAAATCAAGCCAGAATCAAAGTCCAAAGGGATCTCTGGGTTGCACTGGACTGGATTGGACCGGGAGTGGCAGGGGATGGGCTGGGAGCAACGCAATACGCGTGGAAGTGGATTACCGTAGGGAAACATTCACGCTACCTACCTAGATACCGAGGTACCTGGTTTACGAAGTATACGTACGGATATAAGGAGCGACTGTTCAATCGTCATTTCCCCCGTCCCATCCACTAATGCCTAATATGAAGAGGCAGGTAGGTACCTACATGTAGGCATTGTACTACCAGTACTCCGTAGCCAGTCTGAAGAGTGAAGACCTCGAGAGGGGACAGGGCCCGACGTAATTCCGTTTGCCGCGTTGGACCGGGTGCTGCCGAGATGATTCCTGATCGTAGGTAACCGACCTCTCTTACGTAACCCACCTACCCACCTACCTACCTACCTGGTACGTATATGTACTTCGTACTTGGTCTGGAACCTGGCATCACTCAGCACCGGCCATCGTGCACTCGAGGTACCTAGTGTAGGTACACTACTTTGCGAGCATTGCCCATCATGGACGTTGCGAGCATTGATTGCCTCTTTGCTGCTGCCGCTACTGTCCGCAAGCTGTCTGTCACTTGTCAGTTCGAGTTGTAGCTCCCGGTCCCGAAGCTGTGGTACAGCCAGATCGAAGCAATCGTTTCAGCTGCTGCACCCCGTCTCGCTCGTGCGATCGGTTCACAACGCAACGGGCAGTCAAGTCAGGCAAGGCAGTTCGGTTCGTCCATATGACATAAGCTGCTTGCTGTTTGTCTGACCCCATCCCATCATCCTGACTGGCACCTGGCAATCTACTATACTTCAACTTTGCTCTCTTGCCGAACCCTTCCTTATGCTCTTTTCGCTCCTCTGGTCAGCCATTCGGCATCCGGAGTCGCCGAATGGGCCAAGTCGATTGTTGGCGGGTTATCTCATGGGCGAATCGCCCGCGGCTCCTTCGGCCAAGGAGAAATAGGTCATGAGAGACGCATCCGCAGCTACCGACCATTTTATTTTTATTTTTATATCACTTTCCTGGTCTGCTCTGGTCTGGTCTGCTCCATCCAGACGTGCTTCTCTCCACTCTCCGGAATATCCGGAATCCGGAATCCGGGATACTGTTGGTGTGTTGGCGTTGGTGTTGTGTTCCACCCTTGGGCGGACTCTCAAATTACAAGCCTAGGGACACCGGCATTCCGTGCGAGCGTGTGATGCAACTCTTCTCGGGTCTCGGCTGACGGGGGGGGGGGCACGCAGGTCGTCGTACGGCAGGCACGTCTCACAACATCGATAAAGACATATCGAATGTGGATAAGCTTAATTCCCCCTATTCATCAGCCATGAGTGCAAGAGGAAGGAAGGATGGATAGATGAATACTCAGGAATTTACGGATACAGAAGATGAGATAGATGCGCCTTTCCGTTCTGTCTGCCTGGTATTGTGGCTATCGACAGGATGGAAACAGCCCAGCGTCAACTACTACCTAGGTATGCTGGGCGCCCCGTGCTCACGCCCGCACCCGCGGCTTACCGCATCTCGCACAGCCCGCCTGGCGACGTTTTGTCGCAGTCCGCGTCCGCGTCCCCACTTTAAACCCCCGGGCCAGCCAGTCGCTTCGCACCCTGTACTCCTTCCCCCAATGACGTTGCGCCCCCCCAACCAACTGTTCCGTCCACCCAGACAGACGTGTGTGGCTGGGCTGGGTGGGTGCTGTGCCCAAGAAAGACGTACAATGTACGGAGTACGGAGTATACGTTCCACACTCCCTCTCCGTACCTACCTCGAACGAGTAAACTGCTACTGCAGCTCCCGACAAGGGTGATGATATATGTTTCTCCTCTCACCTCCCCTCGTATGCAAACACTCCGCCTCTCTCTCTCTCCCTCCCTTTCCCTCCCTTTCCCTATCCTTCCATTGAACCGTTTTCAAAGCTCGCAGCACTCCACATCATGATCCTTTAATAGCGTTGGAACCTTCTCCGGAACCAAAACGCGTCCTGGACGATCAGCTCCGAACCCCCGCCCCCCTTCTCACCGACAGCTCGAGCTCCGAACCCAACCCGCAAAAATGGCGGGCATTGAGCAGTTAGAGATCCATAGCAAGGTACACAGTCGTCGCTTGCCCGGCCTTCCTTTCTATCGCCCTTTCTGCGCTGAAGACATCCCCCTTGCTAACAACGTGCTCGCAAAAGTCCTACATCGTACGATGGGTCAGAGTCGATGAGGGCCATACCATTTCCTGGAGTGTTCAACCACACAAGAAGTCCATGTGCGTATCATTTACTCCTTTCCCTCTCTCTCTCTCGCCTCCTCCGATCAAGCCACTTGCTGACCACTCGCTCCCCGACCCAGTAACTTTGGCGTTGTGAAGCACCCAGGGACAGGCCCCGCCGGCCTCATCGCGAACCACAACGACGATGCTGCGACGCCAGGTTCTTTTACCTCTGGCGTCGCCGAACCCAAGAAATCTTTCGCCAGGCGGGACTCAAGCACGGCCCAAGAGCAGCTCGCCAACAAGGGCTTTATCCCTATAACATGGCACGGGAAATGTGATGCCGACAAGGTGTCGACGGGCACTTGGGATGTACCGCCGGGCCAGGGCGGCATGTACGGCTTGGTCTTCGACAACACCTTTTCCAAGCAGATCTCCAAGACAGCCACCTTTGTTCTCCTTACCTACCCGACCGGCGCACCGCCCCAGACCACCGCTCAAACATTCCCGAACCTCCAAGCCGGATCGAATGCGACCGCCAGCAAAACTAGCCTGCCCCAGATGGCCACCCTTACCTCTGCCTCCCAAGACAGCTTCCACAGCCACGTGGCGCCAGCAGGCCGCCCGACCTCAGCCTCGGGTCGCAGCGACGGAAACGCCAACTACCACACCGGAATTCTGCACAAGAGAAGGAGAAAGAAGGGCCAGGGTTACGCGCGCAGGTTCTTCTCGCTAGACTATTCGTCCTGCACACTTTCCTACTACTACAACCGCAATTCGTCTGCCCTCCGCGGTGCCATACCTCTCAGCCTGGCCGCCATCGCCGCCGATGAGCGCCGCCGGGAGATCAACATCGACTCGGGCGCCGAGATCTGGCATCTGCGGGCATCCAATGCCAAGGATTTCAACGATTGGGCCAAGGCCTTGGAGAAGGCGAGCCGCGCCGCGAGAGGCGTGGAAGAGCAGAAGCCCAACAACAGCAGAGATGCCCCCTTGAGGGTCAGCACCACGCATTTGAAGCCAACGCAGTCGAACCCGGACGAGGATCGCGAATGGCAGCAGGTCGAAACTCTCGTCAGCCGAATGGTTGGCACCAGGGACGCACTCCGTCGCTTGGTAAAGGACATGTCCACCCCCCAGAGACCCGTCAGCGTGGCCGCGTCCAACTTCCTATCGCCGGGCGGCGAAGACCATGACGGCTATTTTACACCCCCTACCACTACGGAGCAGTCGCAGCGACGACCTTTCTGGAAGCGCAAGTCGAGCAACGCCACCCCTACAGCATCCACGGCTCAAGCCGCTGCCGCGGCCGCGGCCGCGGCCGCCCTCGCCGTTCCGTCTTCGACTTCCGTGACGACGACCACGAGCGCCAATGGCCAACACCACTCGAAGCGGAAGTCATCCCACGAAGAGAAGAGCACCCAGGAGCACTGCGCAGCCGTCCTCAATGACCTCGACTCGGTTGTGTCCGAGTTCACGACCCTCATTGCCAACAGCAAACGTCGTCGCACACCCGCTCCCCTGTCGGCTGCACCCTCCCGGCGGAGCATGGAAACAGTGTCAACAGAAGAGTTCTTCGATGCCGAAGCCGGTGAAACAAACTCGCAGATCGTTAGGATTGCTCAGAGCGAGGACGAGAGCCCGGACTCGGAAGCTGATGAACACCTGAGTGACTCGTCTTCAATCTCGTCGGCTCAAGAGGACGACGCTTTCGTTTCAGACGGTACAAATTGTTATCCTGCGAAGCCGAAGAGCTTGGCTCCGCTGCCAGTGGATATCTCGGTCGACAGACGAATCAAGATCCCCCCGGCCTTGGTACAGCCTCCGAGTCTGATCGCGTTCGTGCGGAAGAACGTGGGCAAGGATCTTAGCACTATCAGCATGCCCGTGTCTGCGAACGAACCCATCTCGCTTCTGCAGCGCGTTGCCGAACAACTGGAATACGCTCAGCTCCTTGATGAAGCTGTCCGGCAGAAAGAAGCCAAGGACCGCCTTCTCTATGTAACAGCATTCGCAGTGTCGCAGTTCAGCACCGGTCGCGCAAAAGAGCGCGCTATTCGCAAGCCTTTCAATCCTCTTCTCGGCGAGACTTACGAGATGCTGCGGACAGAACAGGAGGTTCCTGGAGGGTTCCGCTTGCTTGTGGAAAAGGTCTCTCACCGCCCCGTCAGACTCGCCATGCAGGCCGACTCAGCCAACTGGTCTTTTAGTCAATCCCCAGCGCCATCGCAGAAGTTCTGGGGCAAGAGCGCCGAGATCACAACGGAAGGCCGCGTTCGTATTGCTCTTCGACTTCCGGACGGGACGGATGAGCTGTATTCGTGGACGCACGCAACGATGTTTCTGCGCAACGTGGTGATGGGCGAGAAGTATGTTGAGCCGGTCGGCGTAATGCAGATCTGCAACGACTCGACCGGCGCCAAGGCTTCTGTCGAGTTCCGAAGCAAGGGGATGTTTGGCGGCCGAGGTGAGGATGTCCAGGTGGAGACGTACGGACCAGACGGAGTGCACACGGGCAGCAGTCTATCCGGTACATGGACTGGCGGTCTTCGCATTGTTCAGGCCGGAAAGGGCGCCGGTCAAGAGATCTGGCACGTTGGAAAGCTTGTCGAGAACGCTGCCAACACGTACGGAATGACCATGTTTGCAGCTGGCCTCAACGAGATCACCGAGATCGAGAAGGGTAGGCTGCCACCCACCGACAGTCGACTCAGACCGGACCAGCGTCTGGCAGAGCAGGGCGATCTTGACCAGGCCGAGGAGTGGAAGGTCAAACTGGAAGAGGCGCAGCGAGCCCGGCGTCGTGTGCTCGAAGAAAGGGGCGAAGAGCACAAGCCCAAATGGTTTGTCAAGGCCGGCGAGGGTCCGGAAGGCGAGGAAGTGTGGAAGATGAGGACGGGCAAGGACTCGTACTGGGAGGAGAGATCCAAGGGTACATGGAGCGGCTTGGAGGATATTTTTGCCGAATAGCAACATCGTCTCTAATAGAAGGCAGATTAGGCGTCTTTGGGGGGGGGGGCAATTCTTCTCATTTCTTCTGGATCACAACGGTCATGGTTCAAAACCGCCGACAATAGGATGTTGGCAAGCCAAAGACAGAACAGGAAAAGACAGAACCGATTACTGCGGCATGGTCAATCTCATGTGTTAGCAACCGACTTGGCTATTGCCATTTCAACCTCATCCGTCCTGCGGTCGAGTGCGATCCCCAGGCGCACTCGTCACTCGTAACGGTTGTGGTCCTTGGTCGGTTCCCCGTGCCTTGTATAGCGGAGAGGCCAGGGAAAAGCATTTCCAGGAATCACCTCGTCAGAGATGCCGAGCACAGTCCTGCTGATTCCTCATTGCAGAAACTGTGCGGGCGTCTCACGAGGGCGAGAGCGGAAGGAAGCCCGCGATAGCGTATTCATCCCCCGAGAATGACGCAGGGTAGCAAGGAAGGGGCGCTGGCTGATAACGTATTGCGGCCGTAAACTGTTTCCTACTCTGTGCTTTATTGACAGTACATCACAAGTTCTTCATAGAGGAGAGGATGAGGCGGCTGAACATCTCACCCACCCCAGCTGTGCTCATACAAGCCAAGGAGGTGACTTGGACTAAAGCCACCCCACAATGAGGCTATTCCTACAAGGGGTAGCTATACTGATCGGTCACATTATACGAACTTTGCTAGAGAGGCGAGGCGAGGCAGAGTAGAAGCCATATACTCTTGGGTGGCCTCGTTGTCAGAATGGGCATAGACCCAGATCAAGCGCTCCGGGTGAATACAAAACACTAAAAGGCGAAGAGGGGTCCCTAGCAGAAAGCATGTGACGGGGAACGTGCAGTCGTGGTGGCCGCCCGCTCATGAGGTTGAAACTTGCATACCCTGGCCTCGTCCCGTACAACAGAAGTCAACGAAGCAGATGAAAGATCAGGCACGGTGACGTACTCGCTCCGACGTGGAAATGTACGGACCCTGACACTTTGGAATTAGGGAAACCATCACATCACGACGGCATTTTAGCCATTACTCGACGCCCCAAGAGCTCTACTTCGAGATATTGTACGAGAAGGTGGTATGGATCGCCGGACCGTGCCGTTTTCGTACCTTAAACCGCCGATGTCTACCGACTCGCAAGCCCCAAGTCGCCCCACGCAGTAAGACTTGCTCCCGCTCCCCCCTCCCCAGAAAGAAAGTCTGGTCTTGCAGACTGACTCGACAGTTTGGATGCTCTCTAATCGTCTCCTCTTTGCGACCCGAGCTTGTGTCTTTGAACCGGCCTTTTACATCGGCCAAGGGCACGCTTCCAGGCTGGGGAGGCATCTGGTTTGTCTCTCGGCCAGCTGTCCCAAACAACGGGGAATACGAAGCCAACACCCAGAGATGGTGCATCCGACAAGTCAAAAGGATGAATATATGTTGACTGATCTTTCTTTGCCTGACCCTTCTCGCCACGAACGCTGTGAAAGGACTCTTCATTTGCGTCACAGAGAACTGGAGTCAGAATTGCCGTCCAATAAGGAACGTCGGCGCAATGGCTTAAGCGTTCGAGGAACCCAAGGAGGGATACGAGGAGGGGAGGGTGCGAAGGGGCAACAATCGCGAGGTTGTTGAGCAAAGACTCGCTGCGAACGGCGAGAGAGGCGAAAGGGGTTTCTCGATAGCGGCGGCCCTTCGACACCATTTGGAAATTGCAACACAACTCTGCGGCAGTTCGGCCTCGTGACCCGACTTGGTGATTTCGCGTACTGGTTGGTGATTCGCGTAACTATGTGACTGGCTGCGACGATGGACAGAAAGGAAACCGGAGCTCCGTGGGGGAAAAGGCTCCCCTCTCGTGCCTTTTCAAATCGAATTGCGCATACTTTTCTAGTTCAATAGTTCTTTTAATTTTTTATGTTTTCTCGATGGAGATTGGCTTAGGAGTCCAAACTTCACTTCCCGTGCCGCTTCGTTGTTGTGTATGCTTCGCTACAACTTCATCCCCCACCCCTTCTCGAAGGGTTCCGACGACAAGAAGGTTGTGGTGTACGTACGGTATGGTGCAGAGCTCTCTGTCCATCGTGATGCGGAAGAGACGCGAAAACTTGGATGTTGACTTGTTTGTATTTCTGTCGGGTTTCTTTTATAGTTGCGCGTCCGCTCTCGCCTCGAGGATTGGTGGATACCAGCCTCGGTTTTTGAGTCGGGTACGCAAGCCAATCAAACCCCCCCTCGCATGCTTTCCGCTGATGGAAAACTTGGACCTTGATAGTTCTGACAACTTTTGAAGGAACTTGAATTCCCTGGCGAGCGACGTGCGACGATGACGCGCGCCCTTGACGTGAACTGAAAGATCTCTCCCCCGCGTGCTGCCTGCCCTCTCATGAGTGTCTCGGTTCAAGAGATGATTTTTTTGGCATGTCGTTGGAGCACAGAGAGCCGGCAAGAGTTCGGTTTCGGCACGGCTCACGAGGGATGACGGAGCAACCATCTCTGCAGGAATGGCTTGGGACGGCGAACGAATACGGCAGACTTTCTTTTTTCGTCTTTCTGGGAGGCACAAGATTAGACCAGCCAGAACCACAGTATCGGGTTATGGCCAAACAGGGCTACCCTGGCAAGGTGAATGCCATCACCTACAGGCCGCACCAGTCATTGAGTTTCCATGTTGTCTAGTGCGGCGTTCCAAGCCTTTAAGCTTCCCAGGAACACCACATCCGTTCTGTTTCCTTTCCGTCCCTCCCCCCCGCTTCCCCGCACCCCACGAAACGGCGCCTGGTTTCGACGGGCCCAATTCGTGTCGCCTCGGATTCCGCCATGTGAGGCGGTAACCCTAGAGACGAACAAAATCCGCTGGGTCTCTGGAAGGGTTCCTACACTGCCTAGATACGCTCCAAGAAAAGACGAAAAAGTCGGTGCCTCATCTCGTGATACGCGCCGGATTCGTGGATCGTGTTTTGCGTCTGCAGCGACCAAAGCGTCGTAGGCCAAGGCCCAGCTGGCCGGATCACCTGGCTTCGAAGCGGGGTGCGCGCTGACGAGTGTGCTATGCAGACAGATGCTAATTATGCCATCCTGGCTAATTTAGGAACGAGTGACTGGCTATCCGGGCGGCTTCCGGATGCCAAAAACGTTCCCTCGTGTTCGAGTAGGGCGAGGCAAACAATGACAATCCTCGGACCTGCAACCTCTTCATGCTGCTGGTCACGGATCGCAATATTTGTAAGACGACGAGCGGGACAGCGAATGGTGGTTAAAGAAAAGCGGGCCTCGTGCACCGAATTCTTTAATTGTTGCCGGCCCCGCTATCCGGGCGGCCGGCGCCGATAAGAGTGGGGACGCCGAGAGGAGTGGAGTGAAGGTCCTCCGGATGGTGTAGAAGGGGATGACCAGATTGTGTGCCAAGACACCGGAAGCCATGGGTGGGAAGCAGTCAGACTCGTTCCAATGCCGCTGTCGGAGGCATGCGTGATAAATCGCCGTAATCAGCGGGCTCCGGCAGCATTGTCCTGCAACCGCCAGCCCCGTTGAACTATGCGAGCGAAGAAGACGAAGCGTGGCAGCTAGCCTCTTCCCCGCTGATTTGGCATCCCGGGCGTTGAGTGGTCTTGGGCATCTCCTCCTCGTTGCCAGCTGCATATGTGCTGACGGTGACCAGGGGGCCGATGCAAGGCTCGGTGAATGGCGAGCGCTAGAAGGCGGATGCCTTGCATTCAGCCACTCACGGGTAACGGCGTGGCCACGCGATGCAATATTTTCCGTAATGGTCGGTGTATGCACAATGCTGAGGCCTGCACCAGCCTCTGGGTTGCATTGCGTGCCCCCGGTAGGTTATTGGACGTAGGGATCAAGTGTCCCAATTGTTGACTAAGCCGGCAGAAGAGGAAGCTTGGGGGCCTTGCCAGGCCTGACCAGTGTATTCCAAAAGGGTGCAAATATGCAGTGTTCGGCATAGAAGAACAAGATGGTCTGTCTGTATGGGTCTTGAGCTGACCATATCTTTGGGTATCGAGATGCCGGTTGCAGCCGCTCGTCGAGGGCGAGTTGCCGAATTGGGACCGTATCAACCATGTCACATTGGGGACGGACGAGCTTGCCATGCGCGCCGCACCTGCTATCGAAATCCTTGACCTAGTGTTGGTGACACGACAATACATAGCACAGCAGCAGGGTGTAACGTGAGACCGCAGCTTGCCATGGATCGAATTCTCCTAGCTCTGGACCAGCCGTGCCAAATGACCCGAACGACCTGATCACGAGCCACACAACGGTAAAATGAGCGAGGCCGGCCGCCTCCCGAGCTGGTCAAGCTAGGGGGTGGTACGATCCTAACGTCGGAAGAAGAGCGAGCAATGGCTGCTGCTGTCGTTACGACTTGACCAAGCAAGTAAGGGATGATGCGTAGGCGGGCCAAGGGAAGACAGTGAGATGCACGCATCATCGAAGCGTGAGACAGCGTCGAGCTAGGCTGCACGGACGGGTCGCGAACGCTGAGAAAGCATAAAAAATAAAAATAAAAAGATAAAAAAGAGTCGCGCCAAGAGGGAATCGACAATCTGCCATGATCACAGTGCATGTATGTGCGTTGGTAGAATCTCACGGCCAAGACTTGATATGTATGGTCGGGGCGTCACTTCGATCCCTTCAGCTCCTTCAGCTCCGCTTGGGGAGGCTATAGATTAGGACACCTCCAAAGCAGGATTGACGCGTCCGTCGAGGGATCAACTGCAGGGCACTTCTTACATGCATTGCAGTCTTCGTTGTCGTCGTGTCAATGTTTTTGGTACCGCTTTGGAGCATATCATGCCACCGTCGCCGTACAAGGGGAACAGACCCTTTGGCGCCATAGGCCTATTTACATGACAAGCAGTGGCAGCACGGCACTCCAATCCGATATAGCGGAAGCCGCGCCGGCGGGAAAGGTCTCATAGTGAATCTCATAGTGAATCTCATAGTGAATCTCATAATGAGTCTCATAGTGAATCTCATAGTGAATCTCATCGTGAATCTCATAGTGAATCTCATAATGAGTCTCATAATAAACGCTGCTTCTACGCCCGCCACCGTTGGGCTCGGGCTGGCGAATGCAGTTGTATCGTGTCGAGAGACTGGGCAATGGGGTCTGACTCGTTAAATCGTGAATGGTCGACAGGCAATGGTCCAGGAACTGCTTTTGGCTGGCGGCCCGAATTAGCGTGTTGTCTAGGGCCATCCCAGCGCAGTGGAAGTGGAAGTGGCAGTTGGCGGGCAACGAGATGGATGCAGCACACCATGGATGGATGATCTGAGACTAGGATGATGTGGGTAGCTGCAGATCGCTTCCAGTCCTGCATGGGGTGGCGTACGATGTACCGGTACTTTGTTTGTATGAGTTATCTGATAAGCCAGGGAACCCGTAGTCGTGTTCGGGTGAACTGGTGAGGGTAACCCTTGCGGGCGGAGACCTTGCCTACCGGTCTCAGTCGAGAACTGTAAGCAAGCACAGGATTTCTGGGATTAGGTATGATGGCGGGCTAGCTCCAAGTTTTGACGTGTGGAAGGAAATGGAGAGAAAGGGAGACCTGGCCAGATGGAACACGTTCCAGAATCAGGAGAGTTCGACTAACCCTCAGTTACAAAGTCGTCCATCGACAATCTGACTTCCTCGGCCGTTGTCAGAGGGCAGAAAATAACCAAACCAGCGCTTAGAATATTCTGGACAGACAGTAGGACCGGTAAACATTCGACGACAGGAGCAATGGACCCGAGAGACGAGACTGGTCAACTCGTGGTCTCGACTCCGCTGGTCGCTAACGTTAACCAGTCGGGTTTCCGAGCGGACGGGACGAGCAAGGATGCTTCGGCCGACGGGGCTCTCATTGATGGTGCCCGATGGTGACGGGGGCCTAGGCGTGCTGATGTCTCGACAATAGGCGAAAGACTTGGAGTGAAGTGGGACGGGACGGGGGCTCACCAATCCCCAAGAAATGTGACGCTGCCCAATATAACCCAGTTTTTCTCGTACCGAGGCAGACGCGGCTCCTGGTCCTCTCCCAGGCGATTTCAATGGCGCAGAAGGGGAACGTGGGAGGGCTTCTGTAGGTAGGTCGAAGGACGAGGAGGAGGATACGATCACCGCCAGCGCTAATGCGGGACGGTGGGAGGGGGGGCAGGTTTCCATCCCAAGGCATCGGACTTTGCGATGCTAAAGTAGGTATCCATCTACCTACTTATCTAGATATGTATCTGCTAGCCCCGGACTTTGGTGGATGTCCCCGAGTACTAGGTACCTGAACCTGGTCTGCGATCATGCCCGCCGGCTGTTCCGCTCCTTTGTCTGCTAGCGTCAACGGGTAATCCGTCTGACACGCCATTTGGACATTGGCACTTACGGGTCCTCTGTACGACATTCGCCGTTTCTTCCTCTCGAACTGCCTACACCCAACATGCAGACAAGCACGTCCATCCATGGGTGCATAGCACACAGCAGTCATAGGCAGTTTGAATACTTCACAAGACCTTGTCGTACACGGACTGCTCAATGGACCACAAGGGGGCCTGTCCGAGGCTTACACTACACACCAACACGTATTCTACCCAGCCCCGGATAGATCTTGGCTCTTCTGAGAAGAGACCACACGTTGAATTAGTCCGTCCATCTTCGTCCATGTCCCCACGAAGAACCCACCCTGACGCTAGGATGACGCAGCTGCACAAAGCATATGCTCGCAACATCTTCTGGGAGGAAAACCCTTGACGGACGGGATACGAGCGACCGTCCTATCTTTCCGCACCGTTTCGCTCCTCTGCTATTGATTCGTCGAGGCCCGCCGGCCCTGTCTCGACCAGGCAAGGTCACCACCATGACGTCGCCGCGTACCTGAGCGCTTCGGCCGAACTAGACCTGCAATCTCAAGCACGTTGACCCACCCACCACAGCAGGCACATGCCGCTGCCTCACTCTCTCGCTTTGCCCAAGGGGCGCGATCTATGGATGGCGGGCGAACCGAGAAGTTGTCTTCTGTCTCTGGGTTTCCTCGACGCATAAGCCCGCCGTTTATCTTTCTGGCCCCGGGGTTTGGCCTGCAAGTCCAGGGGTTTGTGCCAGCACTCGCTGTTGTGCCTCTCGACAGGAGCCCATGCTCATCTTTTTTTTATGTACCCTGCAAAGCCCTGCTTGCATAGTGGCGTATAACGGGCCCATCCAAACATGCACGTTCGGTGTTTTCCCATGTCTCTTTTGCTCAATCATTCGAGTCAGCCAGCGCGCGTGTTTTTCTCTTTTCTTTTTGTTATTCTAACCATTAACTCGAATTTGGATATCCCATATGCAGGTTTCCTTCATCATCGTAGGACTGGCTGTAAGTTGTGTTACTGCAGCCTCGGGCGCCTTGAGCAACGAGCCCCATCCGTCTGGAGATTGTCTATCCTCTCAACCCAACAGCCATTCGTCCGAGAGCATGCCACACTATGCTTCGCCATGTCACCTAGCCGAGAGGTCAACAACACGAGTCATCCTAGATGGCCTCGCCAGGGCCTACTCACTCGCTCCCTTCTAGCTTGCAGCAGGTAACGGACATCCGACCATGCAGCAGGGCCGTAACCAGGTTGTGCCTTGCACACGCCTGGCCATGCCCGACTTGAGTGTGCCTGCCATGTGCACGCAGTCAGCCCCGGCGACATATGTCATCTCAGCCGCCGTCCTCTCTCGGAGGGGTGTCCCATCTCGCCTGAGCATCAACCGACTATTGCAATCCCAAGACCGACACACCATGTCAGAGCTCCAACTGTACCAAGTAACCGGGGCTGACTCCCGGAATGGCTGTGGTCGCCAACGGCCAAACCTCCCGCTTTAGCCGTACCGACCCTTCTTGTATCGTTCCTCTTTATAAGCCTTTTCTCCTCCCTCCTTGTATCCAGGACACCAAGGCCTGTTTCTCATCTGCCCTTTGATTCCCCTTCAGTTCGTCTGGCTTGTGGTCGACTCTCCTTTCCCCACTCGTTGACTGGAGCCATTGACAACAACCTTGGTTGCAGAACGCCAGACCACGTTTGTCTGGTCTCACGTGTGCCCATCATGATGCGGACTCTCGTCACCGCCTTGGCCTGGGCCAATGCTGCCCTGGCTCTCACAGTCACCTACAACTGGGAGGCTACTTGGGTGAACGCCGCTCCCCTCGGCGTCTCCAGACCTGTGATCGGCATCAACGGGCAATGGCCTTGCCCCAAGATCGAGGCCAGCGTCGGTGATACCGTTGTCGTTCACCTTACCAACAAGCTCGGCAACCAGACCACCGGTATTCACTTTCACGGCATCAACCAGATCAGTACCAACTCGATGGATGGCCCGAGCATGGTCACCCAGTGCCCTCTGCCCCCCGACATGACCATGACTTACTCCTTCACTGTAAGCTTACATAAAGAACGAGATACTGGCCGTTTGAGACACAGTGGGGACTAATCAAGGATGCGTAGGCCGATGAGGGTGGCACGTTCTGGTGGCACTCCCACAATATGGGCCAGTACCCCGACGGCATGCGTGGCCCCTTGATCATTCATGACCCCAAAGACCCCTACGCTGGCCAGTATGATGAGGAATACATCCTCTCCATCTCAGACTGGTAAGCAACTGACGCACGGGTGTCCTTTGTGGTGGTTCTAGACTGATTCGCTGCAGGTACAACGATCAGACCATTCCTTTGGCGCAGAAAATGTTCCTTCCAAGCAACACCGTCTTTGCGCCACCGATTCCAAACGGCCTTGTTGTAAACGACGGGTTGGGAGCCAACTTCCAGTTTGAGAAGGGCAAGACGTATCGCATTCGTATGATTAGCTACGCCGCGTTTGCCTCGTTCATGGTTCACTTTGACTCTCACGACATGAACGTAATCGCGTCCGACTCGGCCTACGTGAAGATGAAGACGGCTTACATGTTGCGCGTCGCCCCTGCTCAGCGTTACGATGTCCTGGTCAAGTGCATTGATCGTGACAACCGTAACTATGGCTTCCTCATTGCCAGCGACTACAACCGCGACTACACCAACCCGGCCTTCGACAAGACCTGGCCTCACAACTACACTGGTCAACTCGTCATGTTCCCCGACAGGCCGTTCGGCACCGACGTCGTCAAGGAATTCCGCCCCTCGGACGATTCCGTCTTCGAGCCTTTTGGAGATGTCGCCATCCTCCCCCCCGCCACCAAGATCTTGCTTTTCGACTGGGACTTCTGCTTGGACAAGAATGGCATCCCGCGCTCTTGCGTCAACGGGTCCCCGTACGTCAACCAAAAGGTGCCGACCCTGTACACCGCTGCCACCACGGGCGAGTACAACACGAACCCCGCCGTCTACGGCGCCGTACACCCCTTCGTCGCTCAGTACGGCGAAATTGTCGATATCGTCGTCAACAACAAGGACCCCGCCATTCACCCCTTCCACCTTCACGGCCACCACTTCCAGGTTGTTAGGCGACCCGCCACCAACACGGGCGACTGGCCCGGCGTTGAACGCGCCCGCCTCAACCAGAAGCCTCCGCGCCGCGATACCGTCTCCGTCATGGGCAAGTCGCACGTCGTCCTCCGCTTCGAGGCTACCAACCCGGGTGTCTACCTCTTCCACTGCCACATTGAGTGGCACGTCGAGATGGGTCTCACCGCCACCATCATCGAAGCCCCCGAGAGGCTTCGCAACCTCACCATCCCCCAGGACCACCAGGCCGCCTGCCGAGCCCAGGGCATCCCGACTTCTGGTAATGCCGCTGGTAACACTGCAGACCCTCTTGACCAGGCTGGCATGAACCTCGAGCCGCCCCCGACCTACGTCGGGTAAGTCTTTTCCCTCTTGACGTTCCTGAGTTGTATTCGCGAGGAGCTAACCCATCAATTTAGTGCCACCTGGGATCCTACCGCCGGGCCTCCTGCCGTCGGGCCTCCTGCCAAGCTCCGCTCGCGCGTCGTCCGCAACCGTCTCTAGACAGGAAGACCACCACCACCACCTAACTCGATTCATTTCTGTCTTCCCTTGAATGGACTCAGTGCCATTCTTGTACATTACCCATCGTGCCGTGTAAATACGGTGACATTTAATTTGCATATACCATGGAAGAGAAGAGCGAGGGCTGACTGACTGACGGACCGGGGAGGTTAAGGGATTAATGTTCAATCACCATAATGACGACGGCACACCTGTGGACCTTCTTTCCTGTCCCGCGAAGCCCTTCACCCGCCGGTCCACCTTCGCACGTGGCGTAGCGTTGCTAGAGTACTGGAGGTAATTTCGGGAGGCCTGGCGATCCTAGTTTATTGAAACGTCATTTCTTTTCAACCGCCCAGAAGGACGGATATAGATAGCTAGACAAGATTGAGGTAATGGGATATGCTGCTGCTGGATGACTCTCACAACATGTCTTGAGCCACCCAAGAGCCCGTGATGACTTTCTGTCCCCCATCTCTAGCAGGACGATGAAGGGAATTCCCGAGGCCGTGATTCAAGCCCTTACTCGAGGCCATGGGAAACCCAAGACTCGGCTGGCCCGGAATGAGGCCTCTTGGGATGCCCGAAATGATTCGATGACAGTTGGTGACGTGCCGACAGTCTTTGCCCGTCGCAACAGACAAGAGCACGCTTCTCTGCACGCATAGTAACCTGAAGACTTAAAGAAACGGCTCGAATTGACGCCATTGTGATGTGAGTGGCCGAACCTCCAAGGGTCGGAAGGGAAAGGGAGGGGGTGCAGGCTCAGAGTCGAGCGTCGTAAGTTTGTATTCGCAGCAAAATTAAGCCGAGGATCCCCTCTCTCCCCTTCCATTCTCGCATTTGTATAAGAAATGGTCCGATGGAAGCAACGTCAGGGAGGGGGGGGGGGGGGGGGGGGGGGGGGTCAAGGAGGGGAGTTTGCTGTGAGTTCATCTGCCCGTGGTTCGAGACGAGCGACACGTGGCAGGTGAGACGTGACCAAAGAAGAACGATGAGCAAAACCAGGAGGCCAGGCTGAGCGGGGGGGGGGGGGGGGGGGGGCCTGGCCCATCAACTACTGACACTTACTTCATGCAACCTTTTCTATGACCGGAACTCTGTGGGCAGACGACTGCATGACGACAATCACCAAACAAGTATGCAGGGAGTTTGTGGTCAAAAGATTAAGCGTTGCGATAGATATTACTCTCTCGTGAGCGCACACCCCGCCATACAGGCCCGTGCACCAAAAGTTATTTCCCGGCTGCAGCTAGATTAATGACCATACCCGGTTTTGATACGGAGAGTCTGAACAGCGTGCGGTATTCGCGATCCGGGCCTATCACGGAATCGTTGAGTGCAGATGCATACCTC